>NW_027269538.1:0-2036 GCF_030848805.1 Temnothorax longispinosus | reverse complement strand
TATATATATATATATATATATATACATATTTTATATAATTATCAAAGAGAATAAAAAAATTAAAATATAATGCTAGGATATAGAAACAATCCTATACATATATATGTGTTCAGATAAAATTATTTATTATTTACTTTTAAATCAACAAAGCGGAAGAACAAAAACAGGAACAGGAAACAGGGAAAAATCAAATTATAACCACGAGCTATTTGAGCATGCCATCACTTCGAAACCGATTGCTTTTCAAGTATCTCGTTGGCTCTCAGTTTGATCTCCTTCCAGGAATATTGTATATCCTTGCTCTCACTGAATCGAGAGCAGACAACGAATTGCAAGAAGTACGTGTCTTTTATCTTCGACGGAACGAGATAGATATTTCCCGCACTGTTGATCCTCTTTAGCAGGGCTTCATTGAGTTTGTTGGATCCCTGTAAATTATTATAATAATTCTGCTATTTACTCTGCTTACGCTTTTATAAAAATGATAAAAATAATATTTTTAATTATCAATGAATTAATAATTATTTTTAAAAATATATATTTTTTCTTTAATTTAAAATTCAATATAAAAATTATGAATATCTTTTTTAAATAATAAGATATATAGACAAATAAATAAATAAAATAAATAATTTATTTATTTATATATTTATATGTATGTATTTTAATCATAATTCTTCTTTTTATTATGATTAAAATACATACATATAAATATATAAATAAATTTGTCTGGATAAGCTTTAAAATTTGAAAATGGCTCCAAACTGATAGACAAACAAACGGAAAGACAGAAAGACAATAAGATGATGAGATAGAAAAGAAATAAAACAGAGAGACGAAGAAATAGAAAGACAAAATGTTTTTTAAGTATAAATTTGATATATAAGATACATACCTTTTTTCTTTTTCACTCTTGCTCCTTCTTTTCTTCTTTATCTTTTCTTTCTTTTTTCTTCTTCTTCTCTCACATCGTCTCTCTCTCTCTCTCACATCGTCTCTTCTCTCTCTCTCTCTCTCTTCTCTCTCTCTCTCTCTCTTCTTTCTTCTTTCTCTTCTCTCTCTCTCTCTCTCTCTCTCTCGTCCTTGATCAATGGATTGCAAAAAAACTGTGTGCGAATATTATATCCTTTAAACTGTATGCAATCCTTCTTTATCTTGTATCTGATAGACAAACAAACGGAAAGACAGAAAGACAATAAGATGATGAGATATAGAAAGGAAATAAAACAGAGAGACGAAGAAATGGAAAGACAAAAATTTTTTTAAGTATTGTTGTGCCGCGAAAGTCAACAATCCCGAATTGCGACACCTCGCTGTCAGCGTTGCTTCCGGATCTTGCCAAACTCACCTGAGGTGGCATTCCGGGTTTCGCAAGTGACACAGGTCACTCGCCCGGAAGCAAAAGCGCGGACAGCCGAGTCAGCACCGCGGAAGCTAACGCGCGAGAGATAAAAGCCCGCCCTTCCGAGAAGCGGCGGGCAGTCCGGAACGAAAGGCTAGATCACGCGCAACCGAATGTAATCGATAACACGAGCGCCCGCAAGTCAGGGCAATAGACTAAGAACACCTGTGTAACAAGATATCCAAGTTTATTAAACGCTATTATACAAAAAATCTGGACTCGTGTGTTTTCTCCGTCCCGGCGGATCCCAAAAGAATCCCGTGCCGACCCTCCAAGGTACGGCACAACAGTATAAATTGATATATAAGATACACACCTTTTTTCTTTTTACTCTTGCTCCTCCTTTTCTTCTTTATCTTTTCTTTTCTTTTCTCTCTCTCTCTCTCTCTCTCTCTCTCTCTCTCTCTCTCTCTCTCTCTCTCTCTCTCTCTCTCTCTCTCTCTCTCTCTCTCTCTCTCCTTGATCGATGGATTGCAGAAAAACTTATGCTAACCCTCTTCTACGTAACTGTCAAATGTCAAAGTCAACACGAATTGAAGTGACTGGTATCAAAATCAAGATCGAGTTTCGAGGCAACCAATCAGCATCGCGGAAAAGAGGCAACAATAAACTATCCATGCCTTTTTTAGAAAGG
>NW_027269537.1:0-2063 GCF_030848805.1 Temnothorax longispinosus | reverse complement strand
CATGAATTTGTCCGTTTAAGGCAAGGATAATATCCTACTTCATGCTTTAAACGGACAAATTCATGCGTTTGATGCAAGGCAGCGCTACATGCTTTTTATGCATGGAAGGCGCTCATACCACAGAGGTAAGATTTTTTTCTCCGTGTAGTACTTGAAAAACTTTGTCCTTGTTACACAATATGTTTCCTAAATCTGAGAAAGCTTTTGTGTATTTTTTCGATTGAGATAATGTTTTGAAGGCGCGTTGCTTGCATTTTCTGAAAAACGATACGCACAGCCGGTGAATGCGTGGAAGCCAGGTAAAGCTTTATATAACTCATCTCCAAGTAAGTTGTATAATTTATTTACATCAATTATACGTCGCTTATTTGACACACCGCATTCTATGCAAATGTTACTTTGGCTTTTACGATGATGCATGTTTCCGAGCATAATAAAATTAATATGTTCGTATCAGAACATCTACGTGTTATGTTTGCAACATAATTAATATTTGTAACATGGAATACAATTTCTGTATTCGCTTCCTCATGCGAGGGACATGAAAATTCATGGCTTGTGGTTTTAATTACGTTTTTGTTACTATTGACAAATTGACCTCATATTTATAACAAACAACGTACGTTAATAAAATCTTTCTTATTACCAATAAAGGGAGCGACTTCGTCACTTTCCCAGTAAGTTATTAAAAAAGAAACAAGAGCTGTTTTAAAATTGTCATTCCTAAGTTCCTTTGCGAAGTCGGTGGGCCTTATTTGCTGCGGTCCAGAGATAACGTTAGTCAAGGTCATTTGCTTGTCTTCCTTGCATATAGCGCTCACAATCTTTGATGGATGGTTGGCAATATCGATTAAAAATAAGATGAATACTGGACGCATTATTATTTGTAATCATTTGCAGTATTTTTTTTTTTTTAATATCGCCGAATGTTTTAGGAACTTCTTTAATACAATGAAGTAAAAAAAATTCATCAAACAAGAGGACGTCAGTATGCGTAGGCGCAGTACTTTCAACCTGCAGGCATTTCATCAAACTGGACTTATTTGTCTTGAAAATCGATCCATCCATATGGCATAACGACATTGGTATTGGAGTACGTGGAAAAGTTTAAATTTTTTCAATATCCATATTATTTTCCATAGAAATAGCTAGCATACGTCCGAAAAGATCACGTTGCAGACGATCTTCTTGAACTTTATTATTTACAATCACTTTTTTCTTTTCATGACTGCTAGAGAAGTTTAAAATTTTATTCTGTTTTAAAGGAGCTTCAAAACTGTCAATATTTTCAGCACATTTAGTGATAAACTGTTTTCTTTGCAATACACCAGTTTCTTCGCAACTTTCAGTAGAAAATCAGCGACACTGTCAGAGTTTTCATATACAAATTTTGACTGCACCTTATCATTTTTAATTTTCGTAGCCAGCTCTTAGACTAATAGACGAGTGGCGTCGAGCGGGACAGAGATTTCTCGTATTTCAAAAAAAGTGCAAGAGTTCAACAACAATGCTGATGAAGATAAAGTTCTGGAAACATCCTATTACGCTGCTGGAAATTTTTAAGCGAGGTATGTAGTAGTTATTGTGTACTCAAAAGTTTTTCAAAACTTTAAACGCGTTTTTATCAAAATCTTTTTTTCTCTTCGTTTTGCAGTAATTGCAAAAAGACGGAGATTCAAATCGATTTAAAAAAAATTGAGCATATGTAAAACATGTCTAGTTAAGGCCTGAACCTACGCATAAGTCCATAAAAACTTCTGTTTTGACAAAAAAAATAAAATAAAATAGCTCCTTCTATTTAATGAAAAATCACGTTTTTTACATTTGCAGCTGCCATTTTTTAAATTTTGATTTTTTTTTCTTTTTAAATAGGTTCAGTGCAGAATGGGGTCCTATAGAGTGCCTTCCAGGATATTTTACAATTCAATTTTTTATGAGCAGGATTACTGCAAAACCACAACGGCACCAGAAAAACCGCCTATGCATCAGAAGACTCTGTAGCGCCGTCATATATATATACATATATATATATATATATATATATATATATATATATATATATA
>NW_027269536.1:0-2076 GCF_030848805.1 Temnothorax longispinosus | reverse complement strand
ATTAAAGAAAAATGAATAATTTAAAAAATGGCGCGCTCGATTTCTGCTGCGCAGGCGCTAAGTACTGCGCATGCGCACAATTTCTTGATAACCTCCAAACTGCATAAAGCAATTATTTACGTTTTTCTTAATAAATACTGTAGATAATTAGTTTGTAAAGGTGGAGCAAATTCAAACGAAAAGGAGCAATTTTTCTGTACCTTGCGAATCTACAAATTCTAATGATTTTCGCTTATATTAACGTTTACATTGTTACTAACTTTATCATTTATTTATAAAAAAAGTAAAATGGAGCAAATTATGAAACATGCATATTATGAAGGAGCAAATTAAGCAGATTTTTTTCATGTATCGTAAGTTTCATTACTGTAGAGGTCGCTGGCTGGGAGCTTGTGGGTAAGTACGCGCGGAGCGATACCGACCGTGATTATACTCTTTACGCGACGCGACGATTAATATTTTTTCTGTCAAGGATTGTTTTATTTATTTACATGTAATTATATCCTATTATTATACGACGCGAAGCGAGACCGCACCGTGATTCTTTTACGCGACTAAGTGCATGTGACAGGAATTATAGTAGTTACGTTTACGTGAGTATTACTTCTGTAGTAACTCATAATACGAACGATATCATCGTAGTTACTATAAAATTTCCCGTTTATGCGGAGGAATTATCGTATCGTTCGTAAGTTACTACAGAATTAAGTAACGCTCGCATAAACGTAGTATAGGTTAGATTACCGGTTTCTTATTTTACATAAAACGCGAGATTTACTTATGTATGCAAGTTTAACGCCTATTGAGTTAATATGAAATAATTTTCCTAAATGTAAAAATAACACGATGTTATATATACGGTTTGGCGTGAATATATAGGTTAGTGACGCGCTTTAAAAGTATTTAAGTGTTTAAAGCGCGTCACTAATCTACATAGGTTATTTGACGCGCTTTAAAAGTACCTACTCTCTATTCTGTACTTTAAATAACTTTTCTTTCAATATATCAACAATTTACTGCTTTAAATAATTTTCCTTCGTTCATACATATACTATTTCCACATAAATATCAATTATTTATGTCTATTAGTACTCAAAATAACTGCTATATTTTCCAAACTTTTTTTGTTTATAATTTTTTAACGAATAACGAGCGCGGGCTAAAACCTTCTGAAGGTCACTCAGGAGGGTGACCTTGACAACATACTAAAATATCAAGGTCATCCAAGGTGGTCCCCCCCCCCCCCATCTATACAATTACCCTTTTTTATGAATAGAGTATCATTAAAGATAGATTGGTGTTGTATTTGGCAATGATCGGTGAAGGGGTTACCAATTTTTGCCTAAAAAGTGTAAAAGTCGTAAGGGAGGTTGTTTTAAATTTGGCGAAGATTAGTGAAAGAGTTACCGATTTCTGCCTAAAAAATGTATAGGGTAGACCGAGGCAAATCGGATTACTAATTAGCACGATAAAATAGCTTGTTTAAAATAAAACACTAACGAAAATTGTCTTAAAACTTATATTAATCCGATTCGCCTCAATCTACCCTAAGTTATTTGATGGATAGAGTATCATTAAAGGAAGATTGTTATTTAATTTGGCGAGGATCGGTGAAGGGATTACCGATTTCTGCTTAAAAAGTGTATAAGATGTACATGTAATTTTATATAGAGTATTATTAAAAGAAGGTTGTTTTGAATTTTGCGAGGATCGGTGAGAATAAATTGATAGAGGGTCAGCTTAGTAGCACAAGTGGGATTTTACAATCGACGCAATGTCAAATAAATATTGACTTTGGGAGTTCAAGCTACATGGTCCATATATGGACTTCGTATATGGATCTTTGATCGCATATAAAGCTGGATCTAATCAACCAAATCTTAAAGAATTATATATGAAATAGAGGTAGAAAAGACTGAAGAATATAATAGAATTATAAATAGCCCGATATCTCAAAATTGGCAGACATTTCTCAAAAAATTCAAAATTTTATAAAGAAAGAATTCTTTTACCGATCATCGCCAAATTCAATACCAACCTTCCTTTAATAATACTCTATATAAAATTACATGTATA
>NW_027269535.1:0-2093 GCF_030848805.1 Temnothorax longispinosus | reverse complement strand
CCAGATAGCAAAATGTGACAGAGCACGTTTTTGCGATTTATGTAAGCATGTTATATCAACAGAATGCTGTCAATATTCTAGCAAGTTATGCCGTTTCAGTTAATGCTGTCAGAAACGCAGCAAAAATTAAGCACCATGTGCGTCACGATGTAACAACAGAAATGCGGCAAAAATTGAGCAGAGTTTATCAGTATAAATAAAGCAAATTTCAAACATTGCATGCTGGCACAATGTGTCAGCAGAGTGCACACCGAGATTGCGCATAACTTTGCTATCATAGTGTAACAACAGATTGTCAGCAGAAATCAAACTTGTCTGCGAGTACACTATGATGGCAGAAACGCTGCAGAAACGCAGCATGCTCTGTTGGCATATCAAAAGACATATTTTATATTTAATATGGTAGTTTATTTATAGTTTATAAAATAAATAATTTTTATTTTTGAATAATCTGAAATATAAATTATTTTATATTAATGTTAAATTCTGTAGATTTAAATTCTGTAAACATGATACATGATTCAAGAGTAGTTATATAATTATTAAAAATTGCAAACAATACGCGTGTAACGCATTTTTTAATCCTTCTTTCTAAAACATTCTAAAAGAAACAGCTTGAATTCATTTTTAAAATATAATTATAATTTTATATATACAACTGTTTACTAAATTATATATATATTATATATACTTATATATATACTAAAAAACTATATCAATTATAAACTGTGTTTTTAAAATGTGATATACATTATACAGCAATAAGATATGATTTTATATTATAGTATTCATAGTCGGATCTTATAATTAAGACCGTTTTAAGTTACAATCTTAAGACGTCATAAACCCAATCACAGAGCCGTATTAGCATCTTAAGCCGGGTATTCATAGAGAACCGACTATGGCTGTGTTTCGATATTCACTGTAAGTACTGACGATATGACGTCATTGAGTAGAACTGCAGGAGCGTTTCTATATTGCTGCTGTTACTTTCAGGCTGGAATAACGGAACGACGACCACAGTACTACCAGTACTGCCAGTGAATGTCGAAACGCACCCGTATAAGAAAGAAATATAACCTATCTTAACCTATCTTAGACACGACGTGACACGACGATAGGAGCACCTATTCTAAATATATGTATAAAAAAGAATCTTTTATTTAAACAATAATGTTGCAAAAGTCATGTCTATAAATAAATAACAGTTTTTCAGATTTATAAAAATATCGAAATTATTTATTATTATATTAATTATATTAATTTAGTAGTAGTAGTAGTAATCTTTTCGGGCTTTTTCCGCATCTTCGTAATTAACAATTACTGTATATTTCTCGTTGTTGCCTTCCAGGTCCACAAGGACCAAACCTATATGTGAACCTGGCACCCGACTTCCAAAAAATTAATTTTTTTACAGAAAACGTTAGCATTTTGTTTGTAGTTGTTTGTAGTATCAAAATTTCGTTTGTAGTTTAATACATTAAAAATGATAAAAAATTAAAAAATTACTCGCACTCCACTTTGAGATATCTCAAATCCGTTTGCGCCATCTTCTTTAGAATCATTTGTAGTTGTTTGTAGTGCTTTTCTTTTTGTTTATAGTTGCATCATTCAAAAGTTATTATATTTTTGCAATAAACAAAAAGAGTGACTTTACCAATTTTGGAGATATCTCAAATCCGCTTCTTTTTTTTGTTTGTATTTGCACCGTTCTATATATATCTAATTATGATATTTTTGCAATATACCAAAAGTGTAACTTTGCCAATTTTGGAAATATTTTAAAACTAATTGCGCGACTCGATGTAAAATTGTTTGTAGTTGTTTGTAATAGTTTTCGTTTCGTTTCGTTTAAAATATCTCCAAAATTGTCTCTCAAAATTATCTCTTTTTGTTTATTGCAAAAATATAATAACTTTTGAACAGTGCAACTATAAACGAAAAGAAAAGCACTATAAACAACTACAAACGTTTCTGAAAAAGATGGCACAAGCGGATTTGAGATATCTCCAAAATTGGCAAAATTACACTTTTTGTTTATTGCAAAATATAACAACTTTTGAATGGTGCAACTATAAACAAAAGAAAAGCAC
>NW_027269534.1:0-2095 GCF_030848805.1 Temnothorax longispinosus | reverse complement strand
TATAAGGAAACCATGGTAGAAAGAAAACAAGGTATGCTCGTTAGAGGGGTCGAAATTGAGCATGTTCTGCGCAGACATGGCGACGGCCAAGCGAGCGCCATATTGAATATATATAGATATACTTTATGTATATACATACGTCAGAAGTGAACGTGTTCGGCTTAATTTGTCTTTTTTAAAATGCCTATGTGTAGTGTAAGTGGATGCAAAAATAGAAGCGAGAATGCAAAAGAGAAAAATATTCAATTTTTTTCTTATCCAAAGGATGAAGAAACTGCGTTAAAATGGATGCAAGCTGCTAACAAAAATAAAGTTAACCTAAAAAACGGTACGTTATTTTGAATCTATATAAATTATAATTAAGGCATATATTTTTAATACTTTATTGAAATTAATTTTTGTAGCTCGCATTATGCTCTGTCCACTTTACACCAAGCTGTTACAAACCAAAGCCAGCGTATTTAGCAAACTGCGAAAATTACTCGCCTAAGAAATTACGAAGACTTCATGATCATGCAATTCCAACAGAAAATTTGCCACTATTGAAGGAAAGAGAAGTGCTAAAGGAAGTGCAAAATCAACACAACATAATAAATGTTAGTGAAAACAGCAGGTGTGTATTATTGTATTATATAAAATATTTTCTTATTATAATATGTGAAGATTGCAATAAATTCTATTTACAATATCTTTTTTTAACAGCAAAAACAATTTTAGTGAGTCCGAGACCAATTTGATCGACACTTCAATGGAAAATAAAGCAGAAACACGTTTTATGCAATCTTCAAAAGAAAATGCTAGGTATAATTTTATTGATTTCATGCGTATTAACGACTTCATTGCTGTACAAGAAATTATTGCATGTTGTTTTATATTTTTATTTCTTAAATATTTTTTACTTTCAGCAGTACAAGTGATGATACAATGGTAAACACACAAAGTAATTCACAGACTGTTATGTCTGAGCACTTAAGGTAAACAAAATTAATTGTCTGTATGATTATAAAGCATCAGGTCAAATATATATATGTATATAAATATTTTCATGTCTAAAAATTACTTGATGTTTACTAGGATGTGTATATATATATATATATATATATATATATATTATATATATATATATAGTAAACATCAAGTAATTTTTAGACATAAAAATATTTTATTGCATATTGCAAATTTTTTTCAAATAATAGATAATATTTTTCAGATTACGAGATAAAATTATTCAAGATTTGATGAAAAGACTAAGCCAAACAAACAAGGTAAACGATTTGCTTAAGAAACAAGTAAAACGATTGCAAAGAGAAAAGACAAGAGTTACGAAACGTGTAATAAAAGAAAATGTCCATAATGTGCTCAAAAGGATATTCACTCCGAAGCAAATTGACGTTTTAATGAGTAATGAAAGAAAAAAAAGAGTAAAGTGGGGTCTTGAAGACATATCTGCTGCAATAATGTTAAGAAGCTTGAGCCCAAAAGCATATTGTTTTTTAAAAGAAAATCACTACCCGTTACCAGGATTATCCACACTTAGGAACTGGGCATCTCGCATGGAGTTAAAAGAAGGAATTTTATCTGATGTTGTCTTTTTAATGAAAAAGAAAGCGCCATCGTTTCTGTAATATCAGCGTGCCACATATGTTCATTTTTACATATCAATTTCTTGTATACTATTCAATAATAAACTTATTGAACACAACTTCTCGTGTTATTAAAATAAAATATTTATTACATTTATTGAAATTGCTGTATTTAAATAAACCCATCTTATATCGACAATATTTTTAAAACTTCAGAAAATTATTTACTTTTCCTCATACATCTATTATATTGTTCAATTCATGCTTATTTTACATTTATTTTAATATTTCTTTATATATAATTTTAACATTCTTTACTTAAAATTAATTATTACATGAAATAAAAATGTATTATATGCAGAACAGAAAAAGAACTTAATTCTCATTTAAAAAACCGCGGGCCTAATTCTATTGGCCAATAAACCAATATGTCTCCAGCTTGGCCCAACGCACTCATTGGTTATTAGAAAGGATGCGCAACAGCATACCTTGTTTTCTTTCTACCATGGTAG
>NW_027269533.1:0-2107 GCF_030848805.1 Temnothorax longispinosus | reverse complement strand
TTTCGTTACAGATTTCTGGACACGGTTTTTCTAATTTTTCAAATTTTCGAAAATAACGACCGAATCTCACAGAAGAGTACCTCCCTGACCCCGGGGCTTAAGCCGTTTTGGGAACGTGACTCTCCAGTGATAATTATTTTGTTCCGGAGTCTTTTTGGCCCCGCACGCAAAGTTGGGTCTTCGCACTTTTCCACCATTTTTGGCCATTCCTTGACCGCATCGCCCGGACCTTGGTCTATAAAGTCAGGGCTTGTTCTTTCTGGGCGCGCCCCCCCATGCTGAGTACATTTTGTTCCCCCCCGCTCAGCTTTGGAGACCCCCGAGTTTTTTGGATTTTCCCACCTATTTTCGGCACCTCCTATGCTAAATTCACCCTCGATCTCTTCCTGACCGTCCGGGTCCCCTTTCCCGAGGGCGTGCTAACGTGTTGTCCTCTTTTTTGTTCCACGTCTTTTTGGCAACGGTTCCAAATACGCTGCTGCCCCGACTTGTCCCTCACCTCGGGGTTGCAGTTTCGGGGACGTGCCGTCCCGTTATTCCTTTTTTGTCCGCTTTTTTGGCGCCCTGGTATTCCGAAGTTTGCCCCCTTTTTTCGGCCCGCCTGGCTCCCCTTTTCCGCCTTGTCCTCCCCCAGGGGTCGACTTTCCGGGGCGTGCTCTCCATGTCTGTCTTGTTTTCCCGCAGAGTACCGCTCTTTGTTGGAGCACCGGTCTCTTTGAATTCGGTTACCCCTTGTCCGACGAGAGCGCCTCGAGCGGGCGGAGAAGCGAGAGAGCGCGCGAGCGCGAGCGAGCGGCTGGGGGGGGCCCGCACCGACAGGAGGGGCGAGGAGAGGGCGGCGGGCGGAGGGGGAGCGTGCGCTGCGAGACTAGTCGCGAGCCTTCTGCTCCCAATTTCGTCCTTCTCTCTCCCCCGCTTTTTTACCACTACACATGTTTGTTGCCCCCCCTACCCCCCCTCCACATTGTACGCCTGTCTTCCTCCCCCCCCGCCACAAATTCGGTTTTTTATTTTTAGTTTTCTGTTCTCTTCCTTCGGCATGGCCCGGCGCCACCCCGGCTCAGGAACCAATAAGATTTCCCACACTTTCAAAGTGGGATCGTACCCGTGGTTCGGTCTGCTCGCCCGGCCTCTTCGTCGTTGACGAACAGCACCACAACTGTATGTGGGGTATAACCCTCGGGTAAGCTCGCGGCCAGTCCACCCATCCGCCACCCCCCGCGCCCCACACCAAGACGGACCACAACGCACGAAGAGACGTCCCACACGCACGGAATCAAAGACACCGAGCAGCGGTCACCTAATACACCGAGACACAGAAAAACGACCAGCATACGTGGCTCGTTCCCTGGAAAGCTACAACGCACGCACTGGGACGCCGCCGCCGAATAAAAGGCCCGAACTTAGAATAAATAGTATCTACTTAACGGAACGAGTCGAAATCCGGCTTCCCCCCTCCCACATGCGGAAACAATGGGAGACAACCGCACGCAGGAACGGAGAGAGAAGACTGAACCCAAGCAAAGCATTGTACAGTCCAAGGCGAAGGACGGGAAAACGAAGCTAAAGAGAAGGAGGAGATGGAGAGAAGGGATGTAGAAAAGGCCAGCGGAGAGCAGAAACCAGAGAGCGTTGCAGGTAGAGAGGAAAGACAACAGTTAGGGAAAGTGAGGAGATGAAAATACAAAGAAAACGGGGGCGCGGATCGGCGACCAAAGGTTCAACATGACGAGGGAACGACGAGCAGGGCAGGATTGAAGTTGTAGATCAGAGCAAACTATTAATCTATTGGACCTTTGTATGTACAGGGGGTACGGATCTCCATTAAAAAGACGTAATATTCAAAAAGAATGAAATTGGAACCTTTGCACGCGTTGGCGAAAAATGAGAAACGTCTTGACCGGCAAAAAAGATGTGGGATTCAAACAATACGCGATATTTCTTGTAATTTTCATCGAAGATCGCGCAACCGTTGCTAACAAATGCACGCACAGAAAAATTTATTTCTGTTTAGATTGGTATCACGAGCTCATGAGTAATTTGAAAGATTTAGGTACGTCATCGTGAAGGAGTGTTGACTTTGTGAAGAGAAGTGGTCGAAGCCTAA
>NW_027269532.1:0-2125 GCF_030848805.1 Temnothorax longispinosus | reverse complement strand
TAAGATATACAAAACATTCCAAAAGAAAAAAGAGAGAAGGGTATCTTAATTTATCTATCTGTTAATCTAGCGAAAAACTTGTTACATAATAATAAATTTACGGTTACGGCGCACAATGTAAAATGGCACGCCAATAAACTATCAAGCACATTAATCTCGTAATGAGTGAGTCACGCGCGGAAAATTGTTGTAGTAACATTGTATAAACCAGTACTTAACCCTAATTATAGTCATTTCCTTCACAAACGATCAAAACTGTGGAAACTAAATTAATCTACGATCTTTGTATTGCTCTTCGCGACGTTAAAATTATCCGACCGAAATAAATGTTGCAAATGAGTTTGCCGCGATTATTCGTTTGATCGTTATAATTCGTTGGTTATAACCAGTAAATAAATAAACTCTCAAACTATATCTATATAAGGGTAAAACACTTTAATATTACTCACGCAAACAGGATTTACCGTTTAATTTATAGCAATTATTCTATATTCAATAACGTCCGATTTATATTGCAACTCATATATCGCTTTCTGAATAGATTAAAAGAAGTTATTTTTTCATGAATATTAGGCATGCAAATAATTTTGTGACTTGTAGATACATTAATTAATTATAAGCTTAAGTAATACGTTCTCTGTTATAGAATAATAATTAGTTATATTTTAGTACTTCCTAAGAAAAAAAAAATTAGCTAAAAAATTAACCGGATATTACTGTAATAAATCTCGAGCTTCTTGACAGACTAATTGTTTTCCATTGTCGTTGTTATTGAACCAAGTGTTATATCGCCATTCTTTAAATTGGGACATCGGATAGCGAAAAATTTTGCAATAAAGCAAAGTTACGGAGGAAATGAGGAGCTGTTTATAGAAGAGGAAACATAAAGTAGCACCTACGCGAGCTCAAACGACACGCAAAGTCACTATCTTATTGTGCATCGTGGCGAATCCGGGGACATGCCATAAATTCACCACGGCGCAAATGTTCAACAATTAGCATCTATTATGTACTATCAACCTGTCCAGAATCCACCCATATCGCATTCTATCGCAAGATGTCTTCGTGAACGTTTAGTGCATCGTATTCTACATATACAAGAGAAGACGTTTTCGGGCCACAGACGCGTTACGATGCAATGAATCTCACAATCACATCGCTTGGTCGGCAAATAGAATTTCACAAGAGAATTTAACGGGTGTTTAACCCTTTTAATATAACAGACTGGAAAGTACACAAATAACAATGTTTCGTGTAACGATGTTCTCAACTGGTTGATTATGAAATTGAAAAACAATAATAATTCATCGGATAATTGTCACAAAATTGTAAAAAAAAAATAATATTAATTCTAACATTTAAAAATGTTGTGTTACATTTATCTCAGCACTGAAATTATTGCAATTAAACCTAGAAATATATCAATAAAAAGTATTGGAAAAATACGACATCAATACGTAGAATTGATAATAATAAATCTCTTGCTAAACTTCTCGCGTGATCGAAAAACGTGCTACGAGAGATGTAGGTGCGGAAATTCACGATTGAAGTATTGCTGCAGCTTTCACTGAATCTAACGAAGACCGCAGTGTGTGTCGTGTACAGTGACCTGTGATCTTTGCGATGCGCACCGTGAACATCTACTGTCATGTATACCTAATGCAACGTAATTAAATATCAAAACACGCATGTAGGCACGCTTTTCTATGTATTGATTGAGCATGTATTGATTCTGCATTCACAAGCAGGTGAATGCAGAAAATGCGTTTCAATGCAGGAAACATTTTCAGCACATGTGCGAATTGCGTACTACATATGTGAAGCAAAAGGTGAAGCAAAAGAAGCATTCTAAAGGTACATACAAATGAAAAACAAGCATGATTTGCCAACTATTTCAATATTTTCCGTTTACTTAAAATTAATAACCAAACATTTATAGTTTAATATTGTAGATTTACAGAAATAAAATAAAAATTGAAAGAGATGCTTTCAAATGACTTTTTTACAAAAACAAAATAAATTTATAAATTATGAGTATATTCAATAAATAGAGAATTTAATTATAACGAATATTTTAATGTAATCATCTCAGAATCAATAACATGTGCACAGTTTACACTTGCGA
>NW_027269531.1:0-2143 GCF_030848805.1 Temnothorax longispinosus | reverse complement strand
ATATATATATATATACATATATATACACTAGCTGCCCCGGCGAACTTCGTACCGCCTAACAGTAATGAATGTAGTGATAAGACACGCAAATAGTTCCCCCTCTCCCCCTCTCTCCACTCCCCCTCCCCCCCTCTCTCTCCCTCCTCTCTCCCTCTCTCCATCTCTCTCCCCCTCTCTTTCTCTTTCTCTCCCCCTCCCTCTCTTTCTCTCCCCTCTCTCCCTCTCTCTCTCTCTTCCCCTCTCTTTCTCTCTTTCTCTCCCTCTCTCTCTCCCCCTCTCTTTCTCTCTCTCTCCCCCCTCCCTCTCTCTCTCTCTCCGGTCTTTAAATCAAAACTGTACAACCACCTACTTGCAATGTCTGGACGAACCCACGGCTGATACCGATTATGCGCTTAATGTTTTTTTTTCTCTATTTTTAATTTTCTCTTATTTTATTTTACTTTTATATCTTTTCTTTTTTGTTTTTGCGACTACAGTCATATCTGTGTTATATATTATTACACTACGTCTACTTTCTGTACATATGTTTCTACGCTTTAGGGGATGTATCCCAGAGCGTGTAATAAATAACGATTCGATTCGATTCGATTCTCTCCCTCCCTCTATGTATTTGGATATCTTTCTAGATTAATTTTTTTTTTTACATGAATTTTTCCGATATTTTATTAGTTATTCTGCTGTTCCAGAAAATTCTACCCCAATTTCATATACTTGTGGTAAAAATTCGGCCCAGCCGTTCTTGAGTTATAAGTGTTCTAACTAACCCGACTTTGTTTTATATATTAAGATATATATATATATATATATATATATATATATATATATATAATCATAGATTCATTATCTCAGTAAAAAAAAATTCTTGACTTACAATGATTAACCCAATGCGCAACAGGCGGAGTTATTCACGTAGCTACGATGATACTGTACATTACAAACATAAAATTCAAATTAAAGAAGCGTTTAAAATGATCAATATTTTAAAAGATAATTCTTACACGCCTCTAATTTGTCTTTCAATAAAATATTTAGCAATACAATTATCTATTTACGGAAAAAGATCTTTACAAGAGTAAAATTTAATTTAATTTCTCTTTCTCTAATTATTTTTAACTTATTGAGATAAAACAATCTAAATAAATGGAAAAGAATTGTTATGCAGATAAGAGATGATACTCACCCCAAGGTTGCTCCACCGGTGCCCGATGTCTCTCTCAGACCTCCTCCTCTCACCGCACAGAACACTCGCGAGAAACACTCGCGGATAATAAACTACAATCGCGCGCGGACTAATTTCAGTAAAAGTCTTTCTCGCGCGATACTGTACGGCACTCCCGTTTAAAAAAGTCCTTTAGTCTGATTATTTGAACGGCACTCCCGAAGCAAACGCTGACATATGGCGGGACGAGCGACTATCACCCGCGATTATCACAGCAAAACTGCAAATCGTTCACAATTGCCATACATACCTTCGCCTCAACGTCTCGAGTGAGCGATTCGCGTTCATTCCGACAAATACCGCATACGCTCGTAAATTGTTGAACATACACGACGACGGAGCGTACTCGCGTAGCGATTATTCCCGCGGCTCTGGCCCGCGAAATGAGGAAACAGAAATGTTAATCACCGAAACGAGCGCGTTCCGAAAACAGCACGAAACACGGTGACGGGCGCGCGCGGAGCACAAGAACTTCCTACCTGTACGAAATTCCTCGGGAGAATGATGACCTTTTTCATGCTGACGCTCGACGCTTGATTTGGGCGTCAAAACTGGTCACGTGACCAACTTTATCGGTAGAAGGCGAAATAGCATCAAATATGTGAGCGTCAACGTTTGTTTGAGCATCAATTAAGGACATTACATTCAAAATTCTTGATTATATATGTCTACAGTTGTCCGTACGCGGTCCATTTTATCTTTTGGGTTGATAGGAAGAGCGAATCTATCACCTAAACTCAGAAATTTCATAACCCTGACAATAATTTTATACCGTTAATAAATAAAAATGAAAATTCTTATTTCTCTGGGATTCTCTGGGGGGAAGATCTCTGGGATTAGCTTTTTTATATATATCTAATGTGAAATCATTTCATTGAATGTAAATAATTGATGATATGTATTGTTAAAAATAAATAATATAGT
>NW_027269530.1:0-24999 GCF_030848805.1 Temnothorax longispinosus | reverse complement strand
AGGTATTAGAGATTCGTAATGCTGCTTGCCGGATGGCACTTTCTTCTCTTGCGATACAGGCCGATGCGGAATATTTAATGACGGACGGCTTGGAGGACGTTGAAGATTCATTTGGTTACCAGCACCCCTCATCTCCGATAAATCCGCCGCGGATCCTCCCATGTGTGTATTCGGATTAGCGCTGCTTAGGCTCTACAGAGATAAACGTCAGACATAACAAAATGTTACGAAACTCAACTTAAGTAATAGCAAGCGACAAGTAGGAGATATCGTATAAAAAGTTTGCTCACTGCCTGGAAATCTGTACTATGTGGAAAACCGCTACGCAGAAGGGACGCGGTCGCTTCGTTATCCTGGATGTAAGTCGGTGCCATGTGGCCCATCTTCTGAGTGAGCTCCAGCTGATTTTTGTAATAGCGACAAGCTGGATTCGGACAGTTTTGCACGACTTCTATAATAAATTCCTTCTCCATCCCGAAGCACTCTCTCCCAATGGTGTAAGATTCCATGACTGCTCTGACCGTACCCTCCAAGCCAAGATGTAAGCCGTGCGGCCCATTCATGTGTTTCAACATTACGGCGTTGGCGAAGTGTTCGTAGGGTAGTATTATCTTGCCGTTCTCTCTAAGGACTAATCTTCCCTGCGAATCCAGTGCGACTCGAGATGCCATCATCCTGTGAACATATCAAACGCAGTGAATATTTTGCAACAAACGCAAAGAAGCTGTGTTTAACTGCAAAAACGTTTATCCTCACTGTAAATAAGCGGCGCTCGGCATCATGGAGGCATCCTTGAATTCCGAAAAGCACTGCAGGAGCTCGATACTCGGATTCCATCCTTTATTTTGCAGATACGCTTGTAACAACATGTACATCTTCTCCGTGACGTATCCGGCGTTGCTCGGTGTCGCGGAATAACCCGATCCTCCACCCGGCGGACCCATTTCAGTTTGCATACCTTTGGCAACAATGTTCTTCATAGTTTCCGCCAGGTCCATTCTGCATACATACAATCGGACACATGAATGAATCTTTCAACACAATGAAATTGCGAGTAAAATCTCTTTACACATAAAGATCTATTCGATACACAATCTTTATCAGATGCATCAGGTGCAAAAGGATTAATCGTCAATTATTTATACAACATATACACGGAGAAGGAAAAAAACGCACAAATAGACGCCGATA
This sequence comes from Temnothorax longispinosus, assembly GCF_030848805.1. Lineage (NCBI taxonomy): Eukaryota > Metazoa > Arthropoda > Insecta > Hymenoptera > Formicidae > Temnothorax > Temnothorax longispinosus. The sequence goes on along the minus strand of NW_027269530.1, from coordinate 23,808 downwards.
GTGCCAGCGATCGATACGCGTCGCGACAATTTCGTTCATCCATTATCGCGCGCGACCCCGCAGCTCCGGGAAGAGTCGCCGTCGAACTCCGGTCGGTCGAGAACGTCGGCGAGCGTGATCGAGAGCGCGCGGACTTCCGCCGCGCGCCGAGCACGCCTCATCGCACGGTGATCACCGGACACCGAAGCCTGCTCGGGCGGCTCGGGCCGCTCGGGCGAACCGCGTCCGTCGGCCGACGGCGGATCGCTCGTCGTCGGACCACCCGTCCCCGAGCGACGCCGAGCGCGCTCGGCCATTGTTATCGCCGAGCGGGCCGGCGAGAGAACCGATAAAAAAAGTGCCCCGGCCGACGCCGCCGCCGCGCGCGATCGAGCGAGCGAGCGAGCGGAGCGGGCGAGCCACCGCCCCCCTTTCCGTCACGCGCAGGGGGGACGTGCCGCCGTACAACGCGGAACGTACATTACTCTCCGGAGTCTCCGGTACGTGCACTCACCCCGTGCCGCGGCCGTCGCTGCACCACCTCCACTCGCGGCGTAGCCGGGTAGCCCCAGGAGCCCGTCCGTCGCCGTCAGTCGCCGCTCCTCGGCATCGCCTAATTAATTAAACCCCCGGATCACATTTGCAAATAACATAAATCGCGATAATTATTTCCGCGAGGGCTCACTTGCACGGTCCGCCGCCAGGGGCGCACCGCGCTCTACGCGCTTTTCGGCCGCGCGTATACATGTGTGCGTACGCGTGGGTGTGCACGTGTACACGCGTAGCACGCGGGATGGCGGGGGGAGGGGGCGCCCACGTGTATATACGTGCATACGTGCGCGCGCGAGCGCGCGGACGTGTGTGTACACACGGGCGGCCCGGCTGCGCTTACGCGACGCCACTTTGCGCATTTATCAATATTACTTTTTACAATTGATATATTACGCCGACTCGCGGCACGCCGCGGCGCGCGTCGCGACGCGTCGCGTCACGTCGCGGCGCGGCGCCGAATACTCGCGCGCGATCGTTGAACCGCCGGGCGAGTAAACGTCCCCGCGAGGGGCAAGGCCGAGATAACATTATCGTGCGTTAACCCTTTTAGGAATAAGCATCCGCTCTTCCTTCCACTATTCTTATTGAAAAGAGATCCTTATCATCCAAAAAACTGCCCTTCCAACGTACCCCGATTTTCCTACGAAGTATCGGCTCCGATTTGACGCGAAACGACGCAGTATATCGCAACTTTATAATCTAATGATGACTAACGTTAATCATGCGCGCACGCGCATATAGGTGTTTTTTTATTTATATTGTATGGTAGTTTTTTTTAGAAGCGCAATTATTCTCACGGTGGATTGTTGATTTATATTAGTCGCGCAGAATTTATATTTTTTTATGTTCAATGTCCATTTCTCTATCAATGTAGATTAACTTTAATCTCATTTTAACTTACTTTTTATCTTTTCCTAATTCTTAGAGCTATTTGCATTGACAGAAATGAACATTAGGGCGACTTTGATTAAACTACGATTAACTTAATCTCGACAATTAACTCAATGGAATTGTTTGCAGCAAAATTTTAAAATATAATTCGTTTTTTTTTTAATGTGATCTTTTTTTCTATACGTAAGCAACAAAAATTAATAATTTTACCCATGTTAACAAAATAGACATTAACCACTTATTAACTTAATCAGCAATTGATTCAATTAGCAGAATCGCTTGAAGCAAAAATTCTATATATAATTCTAATTCTATATAATTCGAATAATTCTAATTCTAACTCTAACTCTAACACTAATTCTATATAATTATATATAATTACTTAAAATTTTCTCTCTCATTAAACAATTACTACTTCTATCTGTATTAGCGAGATAACACAAGTATTACTTGATAATTATAATCATCGATTAAATTAGTCAGAATCATTCAATCAAAATTACACAGAAAAAAAAGAAATATCAAATCTTATATACTCTGTCTCGTATATACATAAAACAATCTATAATCGTCTTATAAGAATTTCAACTTTTCATTTTAACTTTTTATTTTAACGCTTATTGTCGCTGCGTTGTCACATAGCTCGTGATAATTAGCTTAATTAACGTCGATATGAAATATACTTGTTAGCGCATCATTGCGAACTTGAGAGTAGCTACATTGTAGTGAAGCTAAGTACGTGATACGGAGTCAATCGATAAAAGACCGAAAGTACTGAAATAGTTGGCCGTCTCGTGCGCGTGACGCGGCCAGCGCGCATGAAATTAAAACGCGACGGGAAGCGATGATTGTCCATTTTTAGCGCCGCTCGCGCGTCTCGTCGAGCCAGTGGGCAGAATTATATCCCGATCAATCCAAGCCGCACGCCCACGTACGTACGCGCGCATACGTAACAATTCATTCCAGCGACGCGTGGCGTTTTCGAAATTTAAATCGCACGCGCGTGGAACGGCGGTCACGGGGGCACGGGGGGAAAACGCGCACACTGGTGCCAACCGCGCGCGCGCAGGCCGCGGCGGAGATTCCCAAATAGTGTAAACATGGCCTCGCGGTACAGTCACGGTGTCCAGCGAGTTCTAGCGAAATTGGAGGCCTCGATAAATTCCGAAAACTATTATGAGGCCCATCAGATGTATCGAACTTTATATTTCAGGTGAGATTCGACGGGCCCGGCCGCCCCGCGCGGTCGAAGCGCGCCTCCGCGCCTTCAAAACCCCTGCTCGTTTCTAACCTCCCTCCGCTTGCAGATACCTCGGTCAGAGAAAATACTCGGAGCTCCTGGAATTGCTCTACAACGGCTCGATGCTTCTGTTACAGCACGAACAGGTACGCGTAATTGTTCGCGCGCGTCGTGAGTGTCGAGGGATTTTTTTTTACGTGTTTCCCGTAAAACGATTTCTGCAATTTTTGTCAGCGAGACCGAACGCCCGTAGGGCCCGTGTGTCTCCAAGTAAATCGTAATTAATAACCGAGAGATGCGCCGCTGTCGCGGATATGATCGGTCGCGAGGGAAGTGAGGAGCAATTTCGATGATATTTTACGCCACGTTTACAACCTGTGCGTTTCTTGCAGCACGCAAGTGGAGCCGACTTAGGAATTTTATTTGTCAACGTTTTAATGCAATCTGGAACGGTACCTGTGCAAGGCTTCTTCGAAAAGATCACGAGCCTGTTCAGTTTAATGAGCCCTACGTCTCCGGAAAGGGAGGTGTTTGTGCAGTCTGCGCTTAAATGGAGCGTAAAGGGTACGGATTACAAAACTGGTCATCCAGATTTACACCAGAAGATAGCTCAGGTCTTTTGGAGAGGTAATTTTCTAAAGATTTTTACCGCACACTTGTTTTGGACGCGCTATACATAATGGATCTATTTCTCGATCAGAAAAGAATTACATAATGGCGAGGCAACACTTTATACATAGTAGAGATGGTTCCGGATGTGCCGCGATGCTGGTCGAACTTCACGAGCAGCGTGGATACATGAACGAAATAGATCTTTTTATAGCTCAAGCAGTCTTACAGTAAGTTGATCGACTTTATGTCAATCTTAATATTGGAAGTCTTATTAAAAATGTATCGTAGTAAGAATAAATAGATATAACAATATATGGCAGATTTAGGGAACTAGCAATATTGGAATTATTTAAGATTATTATACAAGTTTCATACATATAATCATCAACCTTTCAGGTATCTTTGTTTACAAAACAAAGCAACGGCGCAAGAGGCCTTCAATTCTTACACTTCGAGGCATCCAAAAATAAATAGCGGCCCGCCATATCTTCTTCCTTTATTAAACTTCTTGTTTTTTCTACTCAAAACCATTGACAGGTACGTCATATACTCGATATACATTTTTCATTATATAAGCACTTCCTCTATTCTCCTCCGATGTGATATTTTGCAGTGGTAAACTAGCGGTGTTCACAGTACTTTGTGAACAGTACCAGATATCTTTAAACAGAGATCCGTGTTATCGACAGTACTTAGATAAAATAGGCCAACTTTTTTTCAATATTCCACCTCCGCGCCCGCGCAATCAGGGATTATTCGGCTCGTTATTGCAATCCTTCTTCAACGGCCTGGAGGACGACGATTCGGACGACGAGCAACGAAATACAGCCTCAACGTCGCACGCCGCGCAAGAACTTGATTGATTAAAGGTGAGGCAACACTGTGCAGTGTGATGCTGAAAATCGAACTTTTTATATATTATTCATCGACCCAAATACTTTCACTAACTGCACCTGTGTTAACCGACAATGAAATTTCAAATTGCGGACGTTATCGTTTACGACAAAAGAAAAAAGCTAAAAGAATTACTGTTGTTTGAAGAAATGGTAATTCGGAACTATGTAGAACCCTGAGAGTACATGGGACGACTTCTTACGGGAATTTATCAAAGTTGTAAGTTATTTACACTGAATTCACAATAGTAGAATTCAGATAGGCATCTTTATTATTTTATACATATCTAATATTTTCTATACTACTTTTAGTCAAGTAAGATTTGTACATGTGCAATAATGAGACGCATGCTTTTGAATAAAAAACCTTGATTGAATAATATTTGAAATGTGTAATAATGATCAATTTGCGTGTAAAAATTTGAAAGAGTATGAGTTGACTCTTGTGATAAAAGTCAATATTTTCATTCCGTACATACTGTTATGAATTCAGCAATTATACTTGGACTTTGAATAAAATCCTTGCCATTAGCTACAACCTGTATACCGTGCATATAACCACATGAATATATACCTGCGTGTAACTGCTGGATCGAAAATTTATTTTATATAAACTAAAATGCGTGTGGACAAATAAATGTGACATAATTGTAGCTTCCGAAAAAAAAAAAGAATGCTTACCGAGACTGCTTGTTGCTAGGACATCGAGAAAGAGAGTTATACTTGGAGCAACGAGCGATATATTTATTTATTGGATTCTATATTGATATGGGTAATCATTTAAAACAATAGAGAAATAAAATTCATATATTTAACTAAGGAAATAAAATGACCATCGCACTGTGTAATAAAAATCTTCACAGCATTAACTAATAAAAGTAATATAATATTGCTGTGTAAACGAAAACGGAACCATAGACAACATTTGACTAATAAATTTAGCTTTGTAATAAATATATCTCTCTAGAAACACATGTATATGTACTGAGTATCCTTTATTATATATTTCATTGTCTATTACGTTATCAGAATTATTTAAACCAAAATTGTTATAATAATATGATAATGATAAATTATAATTGATACTTGCATCATAGGATAAATCATAATATTCATAATTGTTACTTGCATTATAGAATAATCGAAAAATTCTACATTTTTTATTGTTCTTTTGTAAAAAAAATTTAAGCAATGTATATTAATTTGATGAAAATGATGTAATATTAATTGTCCGTTTGATAATACTTTGGAATGTGTATGTGTGGGATTAGTCTTTTGAAGATTTAACTTAGGTATTATATTTGTATAAATTATATACTTGAAAAATAATAATAACAAATAATGGTTACCCGATATATTATTCTAATAGCAGCTCCTCCTCCGTGTATTCGATAGAAATACTTAATTTAATAGCTGTATGTGAATTGAGTGAAACGTGCAAATATGCCTCTGTCATCATGTTCCTAATTAAAATACTATCTCACAATATAACGGATTTATCGATACTCGCAACACTTATTTCTAAATCATATGACGTAATATTTTTTACAAAATATTTTTTTATCTCGTTAATATCTATGCCATTTTATGTTGGAAACGTCAAGCAAAAATGATAAATACGTTAAAATTTTCGCGAACATGATCAATATGAAGATGATATATGTTATAGAGAAATGACAAAATCAGTGATTATAAGTAATTAAAAGAGTGATATATTAACAAAGTCAAAAATATTAAAACAAATTAGAATATAAAATTTATGTTTAATATTATGTTGTACAAATAAAAAACAATGCTAAACCTAAGAAGACGGGATATATAAGATATGATACATGCGATGTATGCGTGTGTATATATGTATGTGTGTGTATTGTATTTAAATAAGCAAAATAGTGTTTGATTGACTACGCTAATCAATTAAATTAATCAGAATTTGGTCAAAATCACCCTTGTTGTTACGTACAAATCAAATATTTGTAGCTAGATTATGTTAATTAACTTTAATTACCGCAGTATGAAATGTACTTAGAGCATTATTTTGTGAACTCGAGAGCAATTTAATAACGCAGAACGAAGGCTACGTAATATGAACCCAATTGATAAAACACCGAAAGTGTGTTGAAATGGTTGACCTGCGACATTACTACCACACGATGATTGTCCATTTTTAGTGTGACGAACGTTGCAACTTGCGGTTTCGTCAATTTAGGGAGGAGGAAAGAGACCGGACAGACATTCTCTTATCAATATCTCGCAATCACGGTCCAACGTCATCAATCACGGCGACGATGATAATAACGCATGACTTTCGGCTGGAATTTGAATTTGCGCGAATATCGCGGATACACGCACTGACGCCATTGATGCTAATGTGTGAGCAATTTTTAATCAATGTAAACATGGCCTCGTGACAGTCTCCGCGCGTTTGAGAAATCAAAAAGGCTCCGACAAAGTCGGAGGGTTATTATGAAACCCAGATGTATCAAACTTGTATTTCAGATAACAAGAAAATTGCACACTAGCAAACGCTAGTTCTTAGACTCAACATTCACCGCCGGTACTTTAAATCCACATTTTACATAACTTTACGTAAACTGTAGATTTTTAGTTTACTCACTGGCGGTGAGTATTACCGTGCAGCCTTAGTCATGTATTATTACGTTTAAAAGTATCGTCAGGCCACTCCATCTTTTTGACATATGGTCCCAAAATGGATTATCATTTTCGCCTCCTTCACTTGCAGCCATTAGTTTTTCAATAAACCTAATAAAAATAAGGCATATATGGGATCGAACTTGACATCTGCCAACTGGGGTCCACGTGCTCACAGAGCCACGCGTCACATAAATAATATTGAAGAGAGACATAAATAATGTTGAAAATAATAACGAACTTTTCGTCATCAAATAAATAACAATTTGTAGATAGCAAATCAGAAAACACGTCTGATTATTATAATCGTCTTACTTAAATCATATAAATTTTCTTTTTGTATAATTACATTTTCGTTTAACGTGAAATTTTTTTACAAATTATAAGTAGAGCGTAAGAACACTGTAAAATTATAAAACTGGTAGATTTGTACCAAAAGAAAGCTCGAGTGTTTCAGATACTATTTTGGGAGGAATTTTACGATACTTTTATTTTGTGCCTGCTTAGATAAAGGATCTATTTATTAGAATAGATTCTGAATGAGCCGCGTTGAATTTCACAATTTTAGATACACGTATAATATCTTTCTTTGTCACGAAACAGATCTCTTTGTAGAAAAATACAACAATAATTTAAACCTATAATTAATGGCACAATGAAAATTTAAATTGGAGCATTAAGCGAAGTATGTTTCGTGGTTAATATGTTTCGTGACCAGGAATCGAAAATTGCCTCGAGAAAGTTTCCACTTCCTCCCTCAGAGCCGCAACCTTTGCTTTAATATTCTCATCGGTATTTAATACTCTCTTGTAGTCAACCAGCTTTGGGCCGGAAATAGCACTCACTTCCTTCGAAAGTTGCAATCCTATACAGAAATAATATTGAATTTATTATTAATCTCATTATATGCTATACGTATTTAAGTTACAATGTTTGATTCGTTAGTGCTCAGAAACTGTTCCTCGTTACATAAAAATGTCACAAATAACAAATATAAATCGCCATAGTATTCTTTCGTAATTCTGCAATCGAAGTCACTGAACACTAACGAGTTCTTGTGAGACTGAAATATTTGTAATACCTCTGTCTATAAAGTCCACAACTTTATCCATATCTTTCTCGACTAAGCCACGAGTAGTGAGCGCGGGCGTTCCTAAACGGATACCACTAGGATTCAACGCACTTTTGTCACCGGGAACAGTGTTCTTATTACAGGCGACAGAAATGTCTTCCAAGATCTTCTCAGCCTTTGAGCCGGTTACGCCCGCAGATCGTAGATCCACCAACAGCATATGGACGTCCGTGCCGTTGGAGCTGATGTTATAACCGCGCTCTTGCAAACCGGCGCACAATCTCTTCGCGTTAAGCACCACTTGCTTCTGATACTCGAGGAATTCCGGTGTCTTCACCTGTTTCATAGTGGTAGCTATAGCGGCGATAGCGTGATTATGAGGCCCACCTTGAAGACCCGGGAAGACCGCTTGATTTATTCTACTCTCTATGTCGTACATAATATTCTTGCCATCCTTCGTGACGCTTCGGACGCCTTTCCGGAAGAAAATAACGCCAGCGCGCGGGCCTCTGTGAGGAATTGGACAAAGAAAACATCTCGCTCTATTATTTTAATCACTACGATAAAAAATATGCTCGCAATCATTAGGAAATGGCTCCATACCGTAAAGTTTTATGTGTAGTTGTCGAGACAACGTCACTAAATTCGAAAGGACTGGGTATTAATCCGGCGGCGACCAGTCCGGACACGTGAGCCATGTCGCTGAAGAGGTAGGCGTTGTTCTCGTCGGCAATTTCGCGAAAACGTTTGTAGTCCAGGCACCTGCTATAGCATGAGACTCCAGCGATGATGACTTTCGGCTTGAACAATCTCGCCTGCTTCGCGAGTCCATCGTAGTCGATCAAGCCGGTCGTAGGATCAACCTTGTACGGCATCGATTCGAAGAAGATGGATGTAGCAGAGATCTTCTTGGTCGCCGTGAAGAAACCTAGCGCACAAACACAGTTTAAACGAAACAGTGCCCAACATGCACGTGCAGTTTCTTCGATTTATTCGCGTTTACCATGAGTGAGATGACCACCATCGGGTAGATCCAAACCCATTATACGTCCGTGAGGCTCCAACAGGCCCGTGTAGACCGCGAAATTCGCCGGACTTCCCGAATAGGGTTGCACGTTGCAGCCCCATAGCTCAGGATCCAGATTGAAGGCTTCCAAGGCGCGTTTCTGCGCCAGCAATTCAATTTCATCGATAAATTCGTTTCCACCGTAGTACCTACGAGTGCAATAACAACAACAAAATAGTCAGTCTTGAACGAGGGATATGCTCGTAAGAGGAACGCGGTATGAAAAAGTAATCGTACGTGATACGTAATCTCACCTTTGACCAGGCAATCCTTCGCTGTACTTGTTGTGCAAACACGAACTCAGGCACTGAAGTACGCTGAGAGACGTGAAGTTTTCACTCGCGATCAGCTCCAGCCCGGATTCCTGCCGTTTCTTCTCCTTCTTCATCAGCTCGAAGAGCTCGGGATCGCTCTCCCAAATATTCTTACGAAGTATCGCAGCCATGCCCTGTCGACAGTCATAACAATTTTTACTTTATATCCTCTGTAATCAATTTTAATCATTTATACATTTATTTATATCTACTAATATTATCATACATGTGAACAGTTAGGTAATAATTGGCTATTAAACTTCTTGCGTTTGCAAAATATATATTTTTTTCTCGATCCGACAATACCTTAATGTGATAAATTTACAGAAATCAATTAAATTGTACAAGAGTTTCGATAAAGTAGAAAATTTGTAGCGTGTTGCTTCGACTGCGATCCGACGTGCAATGCGCTAAGTAGATATATAATATCGTGTGAATTGTTAGCTCATACCACACTAAAGTGACTAAAGTTCATACTTCCAACGATAACCCCTTGCGTGGTGCAATTACATTGACAAACATTGATGTATAATAGCGTAAAACGTTACGATGATTCGTTTGACGTTGCAAATAATGGATAAACAATCTCTCTGCGTGATAAATGTAATATGTACGTATCAACATGACGTAAAAACTATAATAAAATAATTCGCGGTAAATTAAAATTACGTTCCGGAAAAATGATCAATTAAGGCTATTAAGGAAAAAATATCGTCAAACAACTTCGTGATTGTTATAATAAAGGGATAATTAATGTTTATACAAATCTTATATAACGCATGAAATAATAGAGAGATAAGATAAATATAAAATGTATAAACTAACAAAGATACAGGAAAAATTCTTCATTTGTAAGAAGAGATTACTGTTATCTTAATAATGAAAAAAAAAGACACAATTAATCGATTACGATGTTACATGGACGAAGAGAAAATCTATTCCGATTCAAGTGCATTCGCGTAATATCATTGTCAAAGGCTAAAATTATATCTCAAATGGAAATGTGCGAAAGTTCAGCCTTAAAAGTTCAATTACGAAATAGTTATTTTTGTCATTGATGGAGATGGAGTCCTCAATGTATCCTTCAGCAACTGTATTGGATTTCCAGCGTCGTTTTAATGTTGTTATGTCCGCTCCAGAGTCTCCTAGCAGCGTGGCAGAAGTGCGACGAAAGGTGCCAGTATAAGAATGAGGATTTGCTAATTGTAGATATGATGCGATAATTGTTGGAATCTTTCCGAATTTGTTGATTCCAACTGGTTTTTTGATGCACTTTCCATTTTGATAATTTAGAAAAAATCTTGAGGTTTGGACGTTTTTTGGTCTCAAATTTATATATTTTTTAGATATAGTGTAGAATTCATCGGTGATTATGAAAGATCTTGGTTTGTAAGGTTTTGTAGTTGGAATTTTAACGAGCAAGATAGTTTCTTTGTCTTCGATGTCATTAACTTTTATTTTGATGAGATCCTCTCTTCTGGATGCACCACAAATTCCAAATATCATAGCTACCTGTAAATAATTTAGTATATATCTACACATTGTATAAAATTTTTTATTAACGTAAAAGTTTATGTTTGTATTTGATACATTACCTTTATAAGTAAATATTTTTGGTCATCAGCTTCGTTGAGAAATTTTTGAATTTGTTCTGATGTTAATACTTTTGATTTTTTTGGTGTATATCCTTGTGACTGTCTCTTCAGGAATGGAATGAGTCTATCATATTTGTTAATATTAATATTGTTGTTAATATTTAGAGTCGTTTTGAGCGTTGAGTAAGTTGACCATAAGGTGGATGGCTTATGTATTTTTGATAATTCTGTGAGATATGTTAATATTGTGCTTTCCGAGATGAACGTTTTTTTATCAATTGTCCACTGTATAAACTTGTTATATGTATTTGTATATTTTTCTTTGGATTTTGAAGGTAGATCTTCTATCGTGTTTTTTGCAATTTGTGCTATCTCTGGAGGTGTTAGTTGGTCGTCGCTATCGGTTTCTGCCGTTTCTGGTAAGATGTCTGGTATGATGATGTTTTTGTCACTCATTTTTTTTTTTTTTTTTTTTTAGTAATTTGTTGCGAATTTTTTTTTATTTTTTTTTTTTTACTTTACTGTGTATGTTCACAAATGACTTTACTATGTACAGTTATTGGGGAAGGTTATGTCTGAGTATCGCTGTGGTAATTCATGGAGTATTTCCGCGCGCCGCGAAATGTCGGAAGATGTGAGAAATAAAAGGACTCTAGTCACTAGTGGAAAAGACATACAGAATGGCCGCGTTCAGCAGACACAACTGTTGAGTTCGTCTTATCAACGCTCTGCGTTGATTGGTTGGTTCTAAAAGTAAGAGCCACGCACGTTTGACTGCTACTTAGCGGCTTGGTCTGCTGAACGCGCCCAATGATTGAATAAGGAATGAGATATTACCGCACTGTTTCGAGTAGAAAATTTTTCGTGTGTGGACGTGGCTATTTGTCGCACAAAAAACACGCGCGTAATGGGCCACTTTCCACGCACGTGTTATATAAAAACTGTTCAAAGCCGCGAATATATAAGAAAGTAAAGTATAATATGCAGGTAAACCTGCATTATTCTTTTAAATTTAGAATGATCGTAAAACTTATAACTATTAAACTTATAAATTTAAAGAAAGAATTTAAATAAATTTCTCAGACTGATCTCTGAAAATTCTATTTTATTTAATAATTAATATAAAAATTGCCGCTCTTTCTCACGGTCGGCAGGGACCCTCCCATTTCGCTTCGGCTCAGCTACGGCCCTGGCAAAATGCTAATCAAGTACAATCAAAGAAGCTAGAACGCATTCTAACGCTCGTTCTCGGGCTATCGGAAGCCATGACTGCAAACAAAGAGCTTTAAATCGTTTCGACTTTTGCGTTGATTTTACATGAATATCCGAAAATGATCTCGAGGATCATCTTCGGCTGTTAAGCTACCGGTTGTCCATGAAAGAGGACTTTTCACTTTCGTAAATTCGAAAAATAGCGCAAATACACGCCAATTGCGGGTTATTATCGCACATAAATCATTACGGCGCGCGGCGCGATCGCGAACAAAACTATATCAACAATAATTACTGATAAATGATTACTCGAAAAATATACTCACTAGTTCCGGTGTGCAACACGTGGTCGAGAGATGATAACCTCGGCTACGCGGAGGGCCGTACGCGTCTGCGAGGCGTCCTTGATCGGCAAAGTCCTTTATATGTCGGCCGCGGGCGCGCAGCAGGTTCTCGACCAATTGAAAACCGCGCCGATTCAAACTCGACCAATTCCCAGCCATCTTTGTCGCGCGCACGTGGCGTATGTGTATTGTGTGCGTGCGCGACACGCACTCGGCACGGCACTACGCACTACGCAGTCAGCCGGCAGCGATCGCGGCTGGTCGATTGATGGTGTTTGTGCACGTGTCTCGCACGTCGGCACGTCCCTGTAGACGTCTACTTCGTGCGAGGCTGGCTGGCTGGACCCAATTGCAATATTTGCAATTCCTCAATTTCTGCTCGCAGAATCGAGGCACGAACGCCCGGGTCGTTTATCGACACGACAGCCGCGAAATATCGCGCGACGAAACACGTCGCGTCTCGTGGACGCCGATATAAAGGCGCAGACGCGAGGCGTCCGCGACTCGTGCCCACACTGCCCACGTGTCTCGCGACGACGACGTCGCGTGCGCGCCGATTATGGTTTCCGCACTTTTCAGATATTTTCCAGGATCCCTTGAACTGATATTCAGATGCTTCTTACGATGCTTTTTCACCCTTAAACGCGCAATTTTTCGTAGCGTTCTGAGTATTTTTCAAAATAACCATCCAGAAAGAATTAAAGAAGGACCAGAGAAGGCAAAGATACAGGACATGCAAAGATGCGCACTTAAAAATTATAAGAATTAAGCTTGATAGAAATGTCTTTTCACGGAAGATATTTTCTCACTTATATTACCTTTATACTTATTTCGAAGTTTGATTTTATTGTTTTACGTTTTCACTCTCACGTAATATGAATTTTTCCGCGCATGATAAATATGTTTCAAACCGTTATTGTTATCATTATACGTTTACGATATCTTGATAAAACACCGATTTTATGTAGATTTCCAATTTTTATTTTATTTTTTCAAATTCGCGGATGGCAGCGACGGAATTTCCGTCGAAGCATCTTCGGTTCTTCAGGAAAAATGCTCCATCGGTAGCATTGCGAAACAAAAGAAAAAGAGAAGGACCGTGTAACGCGCGCGACACGATGCACAATGCACAATACGCAAAGCAAATCGCTTCGACGGACAGCAGACAGCTGTGTAGATCCCGTCACAGTATATACTGTGGTCTCGTGAAGGCAAATCGCGTGATTCGAAAGCGAGCGCATGATCGACGACTTTTTCTCCGCAGCGTCTAAACCGGCCAGTCCGGTCAGCGTTGTTTTTTTTTCTCTAATTAAACTTCCGGATGCCTTCCCCTATCACGCGCGCCTGCCTCTCCTAATCTCGTCTTGTTACTTACCGAGATCTTATATTTGCCTTTAGCGATGACGGAGCGCGTCGATTTGGAGATCTCTCGGTTCAGCTTTATAAACTAATGTTTTACCTATCAGAGATACTTTATGATCTAGATAAGACACACGCTTTTTTAAAGATTTTCTCGTTTTCTTTCTCCTCGATCCAACTAAATTCCGAAAAGAGATGCGATCAAGTCCCTCCTTCTTTCGTTATGTTTTTCTTTTCTGATATATTTTATCACGCTATTCCCGATATCCGAGAATAGCTTGTTTGCGAATTTGCAAATTGCGTAACGAATGTATGACAGTAATCGCAACGGATCGATCGAATAGAAAAATATGTCTCGCAGAAGTGTACGAGCAATTAATTCTTTATTAATGCAGACTATAGTTGTCATTCCCCAAGTAGCGAAATGACGTCAAATGGCGTGGACGTCATCTTTGCTACTTGGGTCGTGAAACATGGCATCTTGTGGATATTAATGTCGATTATAGTCGATTACTATAGTAAATAATTGTACGAACGAACGCCGTCATAACAAAAGAATCTTTTCATTGCAACAAAAATGTATATAGCTCTTTTATATAGTGAGTATACATGACGAAAGTATCTATCTAAAGAGGAAAAAAGGCAAGAAGAAAAAAGAATGCACGGATTGAAATAAAAAAAAAGAGAACAGAAACGACATGACGATAAAAATCTTTATCTGAGGAAAGAAAGAGGCAGAAATAAGAAAAAGAGAACAGAAACAATAACGAAACATAGCTATCTAAAGAGGGATAGAAGCAGAAAGAAAAGAAAAACGCACAAATTAAAATTAAAAAAGGAGAACAGGAACCATGACTATAGAAGTCTCTATCCGAGGAAAGAAAGAGGCGAAAATAAAAAATAGATAATAGAAACAATAACAGAATACATCTAACTAAAGACGGAAAGAGGTAGAAAGAAAGAAAAAAGAATGGACAGATTAAAATAAAGAAAGAAGAATAGAGACAATAACGAAACATGTCTATATAAAGAGAGAAGGAGGCAGAAAGAGAAAAAGAATGGATTTTGAAATTAAATAAAAAACAGGATATAACGAAAGATATGAAATACACAATTATTGTGTCTGACGATAGCTTCGTCCAAGTCCAAAACTCGTGAACGGAGAGAGTTGAAAATTACATCGTTCTGATAACGCGACGTTCTGATAAGGCGATACGACGGGCACGAGGGCGACCAGGACACACAATAGAACGAGCTACTATTCTCTCGGAGTTCGGAATAGTCGCCGACGCGGTTCAGTATAACACTATAACATGTGGATCTACGGTGTGTACGAACTGCGGCACTTGATGCATAGCCGAGAAAGACTGACAACGGAGTAATACGATGTAGCAAAATTATGCTCTCCGCCGAGGTGAAAGTACCTTCTTACTAGTAATACTTTTTAGTCCAGATCGCTTTCGGCGATGATGACTCTCTAATGCAGGAAAGTTTCGCAAATTCTTCATGCGAGAACTTTCATAAACGTAGTCAATTAGGATTAAACAAATTCCTCATTTCTATATATTCAATCTTATGCTCAACATGAATCAATATATAAAGATCACTTAGGTTGATTTTGAGTTTGTTAGAATTACTTTTTTTATAACAGTCATTGTCTATAAAATTTACTTGTGGTTATTGTTAATTGTTCACAGAGTCCTAAATGAATATATAAAGAATTTGATGTCAATTTTTACGTTTCTTTTTTTGTGACTTTCTCTGGCGTTCAATATTATAATAGTTATAACTTAATACGTTTTTCTATATAGGTAGCCTATATCTGAAAAAGGCGCACTTCGTATTACATTTAAATATCGAAGATGATGTATCACATATCAGGTGTATGATTTAAAAGAAAAAAGCCACAAAGAATCTTCAAAAAAGCAGGCGAGTATGTAACATCGACTTCTCTTATCACTGACCCACGCGTTGTCGCGCAATTAATTTTAGTGTTCAGTTTGACAGTTTCTTAATCTGTTATTTGTATCATGATATCATGAATGATATCCAGTGGCAACGTGATACTTAGGCGAAAGGAAGTTGATCGACCGTAAGAAAATTCCAATGTAACGTTGGAGAAAGTCAATTAACTACGCTTGCATACACTGTGCTTTTTCGAAGCAAATATAAATTTCTGTTGACTCAATGTAAAAATGAGATCTACTCAAACGTGTTTAGCCTACGCCCGCAAAGCACGAGATTACAAGAATGCAGTCGAAGCTTTTTAATCGTACTATCTCTCTTCTTAATCCGCTGATGCTGTGAGATGCCTCTTCTTATCGCCACATGACCGCGTTTGAACTATATTACCTCCTGTTTTCGTTGAGCGTACCGTCGACACCTAATAGATAATGATACAAAAGAAGTTTTAAAAGGCATCTCTTCTCGCTGAGAAACAACGACGTGATGTTGAAAAATAACGACGCCTGCAGTTGTATTGCTTTTATTATTATTCCTTACGCATACCTGCATCGCACTTAATTGTTTCGCCTCCCTAGAAATGAACTATCAAATATTCAGATTTACAATCGCAGTGTTGAGCAGTTTGCTTTATAAGATCAGCTCTACAAAAACGCAAAAGATATTTGGTGTACAACCTATTATTATATAGCGGTCGTACGCCGGATTGTCCCGGCTTGTTCTCTCCCTCGCGTGCCGCTCGTTACAATCGCGCGTCGCCGATACCGTGGACAGTACAATTAATTAACTTAAATGCGGCTTTTTATTTCAGATCTAACACGATTTCTTTTCTCTTGGTTTCCCTTGCAAAAAAGGTATACTTTTTTGTCGTTTTGTGTGTCAGCTTCGACTTCAGGATTGCTGTTAGCAATAATCCCCAAGGAACCTAACAACGAAATATACATATATATGTATATATATATATTTATATATAATATACATATATTATATAATTCTATTATATAATATACATATAAGTAATATAAATAATAAAATGTGATTCTCATATTGATATCTATCGTGATCGTCCGCTACGTTAATGCTTGCAATTCTGTCTCGCTTTCTTTTCTCCCGCTCTTTCTCTTGCGAATAAAACATCATTACCGCCGCTTCTACCACAAGAGATCTATCGTTAGCATATTTTCCACTTGTTATTCGGCACAGACCTTTTGTAAAGTGATCAATCCCTTTTCCCCTTGTTCACCTAAAAAGGATAGCGCTAAAGAAAAAAAATGCAGTCAGGAACATACGCGGTTATAATGTAACGATACTGCGAACACCAACTTTTAGGCATACAAAGATACTATTTCAGCTGTGTTCGTGGGAGATATCTCTTCTGTGATTAGATCTTCGATGATGCTCTTTATAGCTCGATTTGAAATTTATTATGACAAACACGCATTATGATACGCACGCACACACTTTCACTCTTTCTCTCTCTCTCTCTCTCCCTCTCTCGCATTTACCTTGATAACTCATTTAACAAGCATGCCAATAAATTATTCCGAATAGATTGCAGTAAATAATAAACGTAAATATAGGTACGTAATTTGGAATTGGCTTTAGATATACGATATTGAGATTACGATTATACGCCACCGAACGATCGAACAGCCTGTACAGCCACATTTAGTTTTGTTTTTACAAAATACTTTGCGCGTGTGCCACGCTCTCGCTTAACTTATGCACCCAGTCTTCTTCAAGAACCATTACGTATTGTGTAGGTTTCTCTCGGTTGAATTATTAATCAATCAGATAGCGCAAAGCTTTCGTCATCGCTTTCGACGAATTGCCGCGCAAATCCGTCGAAACCTTAGCATATAATTCACGTTTATATATATGTATCGGTATACTATTCGGTATACTACCGTACTGCAAACTTTGCTCTCGTATGCCCTCGAAACGATTCTCTTGTAGTCTGTAATTCGATAATTTTAAATATTCAAAATAGTTCAATTAACGTCTAAGCTTACGAACTTGACGGATCTCATTAAAACCTTAAGACGACCACAGTAAACAGTTCCTCAACTTAAAAAGAAATTTATTAAATAATCCACGTAGAAAGCTCAGCATCCTCCTTGACATTTACAATTATGCTATTTCAAATGTTCGAGAGCCGGCGTGGTGTTTAAATACATGCTGTTGCCTAAGTTGAGTTGATCACAGTAAAGTGTGGAAAACGATAAATAAGGATCCGCAAACGACAGATCTTGCACAAGACGCAGGTTACCTTGCTGAGAGTGACTCATCTACTTTTGCCGTGTTACAAATTAGAAATATAAAATAGAGAAATAAATCGTTAATTTATGATCAAATAGAATGCTATAATTTCTTAATTGAATCGTTACTCCTACATCATTCCTTAAAAGTGGGCCGACAGTTTTGCTCATTCTACTCTAAAATTTAAAAAAAGGGGGAAAAAACCGCGAATATCTTATTACAAGTGTTTGCATCTCGTCGAGAATTTTTTTTCGTCTAATTTAAGTCACTCGTTTCGCCGATCTCTTATTTTATATTTTTATACTTGTAAAATTTCACAGTTTCAACATAAAACATATAATAGAAAATAACACAAAAATTACACTCAAACGCAAAGAAAATTATTCCAGGATGTTTGAAAGGCAATTTAGAGAAATTGTATTTATGCACTTTCTTCTCTATTTTTTTTATGACGTGACGTAAAATAAAAGAGCAGCATAATTCTATATGCTTTGTTTATAAACACAAAAAAATTTGAAAGAACCTTGATGTGCATTTCAAATTCAATTAAATAAACTCGTTAAATATTAAAATTTGAATGAAACCTTTAAAATCTTTAATGCAAATTAAAAATTCTGCACTGTTCCTGTTTTTAATGGCAAAAATCTACATTTCAAACATCTTGCAGATACGGCATAAGACGAACGATTTCTTTCTCGATGCCGATGAGCGTTAAATATAACATCATGTAGAATATAATACGGCACCTCTTAGGACATAACGATTACATACAACTTCTATATGATAGGGTAAGAGAACCGGAATTTTTTAAGTCTCAGTTTCCTAATAAAATTAAAAAAAAGAAAGAAATAGTTTATTAGAGGTAATTATCAGACAATAATATTAGATACAATATACGTGCATTTCGTAATCAAATCGTTTTCGAAGTCTAGGCGAAAATCCATACTGAGTGACGCCAAAATAAGCTATCGAGCCATTACGTAAAATCTTTACAAATTCGAATTGAGGAACTATATCATCGCTCTTCATGATGCATAAAATAGCACTGCACATTTCACGATAGTTTTTTTACTCCATCGTATACCAAGCATTGATTTACCTTCCAATGTCGCTCTTGCAGTATTAAAATCGCGTACGTAATCTGGCTGAAGAAACGAATACATTGAACGCATTTTTCCAACCTTCAATATGTTAGACGACGCTCTCTTACTATACAGAATCGTATAAATTATTATGAGTGGCTGCCTAATTTAATTTCTTTCTTCGTGTGGTGGAAATTTAATTGTAAATCTTAATGGCCTTTTCGAGGTAGTTGATACGAGAGCGCTTTGGCGCTTTGTTGACGTGTTCCAGGCCAAGCCAAGGCCTGTGTGGTGATGTGCCTGCGTTTAAAAGTGGATAAACTAGAAAATTTATTCTTCACTAGCATTGGGTCGGTAGTACTCTATATATCGAATATAGTAGTCATGCGATTTTACGCTCGCTTTACGTTATACATTCGAAAAGGACAGATAAATGGTGTTTTTTTTTTTTACTTACTCTGACTGGTATATCTGGGAAGGAAATCCTCAATTTTGATACAAGATTCCGGCGAGTCGATGATGAACTGTGGCTTCCCCATTGTCACCACCGCAAACTTAAACTTCAAAGTTTTTTTATGAATTCTCATAAAAGATCAAAAAAGATTAACTAAGGATGCCTACCTTTTCAAATTCTTTCTCCTGGACCCCTAATTTCTTTAACAACCTGTCCTTCATTTTGGGAAAAGGTTCGCCGTGCTTGATCTTGAAGAAGAAGGGTATACCGAACGTTGAGAAAACCTCTTTGTGAAAATGCGCAACAGGAACTAGCATTTCGCCCTCTGCTAGATTCACTTCGTCAACCGGTATTTCTTCTATCCTATACAACTTGGTGCCTGATG
The DNA here is from genome assembly GCF_030848805.1 of Temnothorax longispinosus. Lineage (NCBI taxonomy): Eukaryota > Metazoa > Arthropoda > Insecta > Hymenoptera > Formicidae > Temnothorax > Temnothorax longispinosus. Next base: position 3,885 of record NW_027269530.1, on the reverse strand, counting down.
TGTTTAAGTGATCTAATGGTGTATCGTCCACGGGGCCGGGTGACAGCTTGTTGCAAGTCATTTCTAATATCCTCAGTTTCCCCGATCCGTTTTCCGATAATTCTACCTGCTTCTTAGCCTCCTCGAGTAAATTAGCAACAGTGCCGTTTTTATTTGGGTAAAGAATCATCTCCTTCTCCTCCTTAAGCGACGGCCCTACCCATATGCACTTGAACTGTTTCTTGTTTTCTAGCTCGTTCACCCTAATACTGAGCTGCTGATAAAATAATTTCTTTACTTTCGTTTTGCAGTACGCAACCAATTCTTTGAGCGTGCCGTCAAATGTACACTTTAAAGGATGGCCGGGAGAATCTTTGTAACTGCAAACAGAATCTCGGAATATAACCCTTTCTCTCAAAGCACTTTAAAATAACTTTTAATGTAACATTATTAGTACAAAGAAGCAGGAATCAATTCTTACTTTTGACACTTAAAGAATTGTAAAAGATACGGATCTGTGCCGACTCGTTGCGCTACAGCCTTTGCCATTTGATCATATGTCATTCTTAACGAAAGTTCCATTGTAAAACCTGGGTCGTTCGGAATCAGTTTATCACAAAACGTTACTTCTACCCTATAGAATAGATCTCTGAAATGCAAATCGCGTTAAATTAGCAAGCGTATTGCAATATTATAGATATTCAAAGATAGGATTCTCAAGATACATTAGCAAAAAGAGATGAAAGTGTTAGAGCGTTTACTTGTTACTTACTTAAAATATTCTCGACACGTTGGAAGTTCGTACATTTCATTGTCTCCTTCCTTTTGAAATACGATGATGTCACCGTCCATTAATTCCTCCAGAACTTTTTCCAAAGGCTCCGATAGGTTGTCTATTTTCTCGACTAAATTTGGTTTAATTTCCTCATATAAAGCGAGTTCTGTGTCTGGTGGAAATCCGGCACGTTCATTTAAAATTGGTATAAGCTCCTCTGTAAAATTCATTATATTTATATGTATTAGATTTTTTAAATTACACTCAAAATATAATAATATATTCTCTCTAGTATATCAATATTTAAATACATACATATATATATATATATATATATATATATTAAAATTTCAACTTACGGACTTTAGCTACAACAGGCATATAGTGATGACCGCAGTAATGAATCTTCTTATTTTTGGGATCGTAGAGTTTAAAAAAGAGTAAAACATCAGTGTCCTTGTCGAAAGGCGGTAACGCTGTCATGTCAGAGTCTGGAGGTACAAGTTCAACAAATACGTTCCACGGATTGTGATTTTCCGCGCAGTCGATGATGGGCTTTTGAAGATCAGCATCCGGCTCGATTAACGTAGGTCTACAGGTTTGATTTGAACGTGTACTGAAGGGCCAAATGCGAATCTGTTCTATAGGATATTTCTGTAGAATAAATTTGATAATATTAAACACTTTAATTATCTCCGTACCATTTTTCTAAAACATTGGAAATAAGAGCTGTTTTCAAAATTAATTTTTCAATATCATTTGCCATATTATTTCGCAAAGAAATAAAACGTTTTCTCTATTATTTCCCGTTTTTACACATCAAACAGGAAATACTAACGTCGTAATCTTTTCAAGTTTTATTACCTACCGTGATAGAAATATAGTCTAATAATATAGCCCATAATAGCACAAAAAACGATATAATGGTATTAGATATTACATCAGTATCGATTTACTTTGTAAATAAATTCTGATGTACATGTATAAGCAGAAAATCATAATTTAAGTAATATAACGACGTTTCGGAAGAAATACCGAACGCGCAATTTGTCAAACTCACTTACCAGACTATCACTCAGCAGCTCGAGAAACTCGTGCACAGTGGCCTGCTTACGTACGCGAAATACACGATATAAAGCGTGCTCTGGATCGTAGAGATCATTTCCTTGGTGACCGTCAAAGCTATCCTCGAGAAGGACATTGACGGTCATGTACAAGTATGCTTCCGTTCTCTCCTTTCTTCTTATTTGTTCCAGCCTCTTCTCCTCTTGCAGCCTCTCCACCAGCTAGACCAACAAAATTAAAATTATCCACGTGTGTACTCATTTCGTTCTCATTAATCATTTTTCCTCGACTCTTTTCAATTTATGTGATTTTGAACTCTCTTTTTCCTTTTAGAAAAAGATCATTTCTCTCATTATCATGCTTTTGAGATTCGAGAACAGATCGTATTCGAAACATCAAAAGAATGACGGTACATTTTCCATTTTTGTAATTTTAATTTTGTTCATCTGCCGCTATATCGACTACCAAGTCAAACAATTACACAATGAAAATTATTTGGCGGTGAGTGATGGTTCCCAGTTATCTCTTCCTGGCTAATAAATACAAGCACACAGTAAATATATAAGTATTAGTAATTAAAGGTAATAACTTGATAACACAAATATGTATAGTGTACAAATACGACGATATGTAAATTCTATAATAATCTTACTTTAATTATATAATGTGTGTTGCCATTTCAAGAATACCCAAAAAGGTAATCGTCCGAGTACAGAAATAATCAATAAATCTTGGCGAAACAACAAAGTACCTTAACCATTGTGTACATGCATATATAAAATATACATCTATTAAAATCCTATGTAACCACCACCCATGCCAAATAATTATAACAATGTAATGTGTAACTATAGTAGTGTGGAGATGCTTTGTAACTTGGATTTATGTCTATTACTTGAATCGTATAAGATAGATAAGAATAGCGGTAAAAATAAATAAAATTAACGCGATTTCCGCCTGTGAAATTTTCTAGTATTCAACAATTTATTCGTTATCCTTTTTTTCTTTATTTTTATATATAAAATAGTGATATAGCATTTAAAGGTATTTCTCACGATTAAAGCTATTATAAAGTATTTACTCTATCGATGATATTTTAGCGTTCTTTCATCTCTTTTTCTCTCTCTCTCTCTCTCTCTCTCCCTAATTATTTATATGTAACAACAAATAAATAGATAGTATCTGTCAATGATCATAATTACTATTAACATGGAGAGAATTTTATGAATCAACGACTTGCTTAAGTGATTGCATTCTCTGTTGAAACACGAAGTTCTTACTTTACTCATTATTGTATCGACTTTAAATATTAGTTGATGAAAACTGCGAGGGTGAGTAATATAAATCACATTATGTCTCACTCACTAAACAATCCAGTTAAATAGCAAACACGCTAAAGAAGACATTTCAAGGAAGCTGATGTTTCTGACACAAGTACTACTTATCGATTATCTCTTCTCTTTCTCGTATGTATTGCAAGAGCTAACAGAACCTTATTAGCTCGAATCGATACTTAGTATATTCTCACTAATAACTGTTGTTTTTCCCTAATTCTCTTACACAATTATTCACACATATCCAATCTTTTCTTGAGATATGTTTGTTCATTTTTCATTCATGATTTCGATATACTACAATACAATGATTAAATTTGTTATATAGTATTATACAATGTTTGTTACAATAAACATTCCCAAAATAATCCTAAGGCTCATCACGATATTAGTCTGACGATCAGACTTAAAGTTTATCCAATCCTGGATAAAATATTTCCGATAAAAGTGACAAAAATGCAACACGCACATTAATCATGGATCTTTCTCTTTAATTCCTTGCGTTATTGATATAAAATTATGAATAAGACAATAAATAAAAAAAATCACATGATTCTCATATATGCCTCGCGCGCCCGTACCGAAAAAATCCTCTGTCAAAAAAATGTCCTTGTCAATATATAAAACAAATCTCTATATAACATGATTATATAGTTCCATCCATGTACATACAAATATACATGTGATCAGATGTATCATCTTTTGTATCTTTCCCGATGTTAAGCGATTCAC
>NW_027269529.1:0-2137 GCF_030848805.1 Temnothorax longispinosus | reverse complement strand
CCCGAGCAGAAATTTTGGATAGGCCCTAATGGGGACCTAATAAGCATGCCCTAACGCCTGATTAGGAGCTCATCAGGTAGTCCTTGTTAGGCCCCGATCGTAAATGTAACGTTGAGAATTAAAATTACCTGATCATGTTTCCTTATCAGGGCCTCGTGACTACCCCTTGTTGCGCCTTACATTTTCTAACAGAATGCTGGTACACCCCCAAAAAAAATATTATTACTATTTTTTAACTAAATTTGTTTCTTAAGATGCAGTCTATGATTATAAATATTTTCTCGTATTTGAAAAAAACACTTACCTGGTGGGATTCGAACTCGGGACCTCTGGATCGTGAGCCAACTGCCTTACGTGGTAGACTACTTCATAATTTAATGTAGTAAGTGTTATATAGTCTACATATGTCATAACCAGCGCAAATATATAATTTTTCAAACATCATCTTAAGAAACAAATTCAGTTTAAAAAGAGTAATAAAATTTTGAATTGGATATATGATATAATATTTCATAATGTCGGGTGAATGTCAGAAACCAGTGTCGGCTCATTACGAAATTTTGTGTTCGTAAATATATTTATGAAAAAAGTATATTATAAAGTTAAAACATTCGTATCAAATCCTTACACAAAGCCTCATTAGACAAAAATAAGAAAATCTTTCTTATAGCATCCCTAATAAATAATGATCGGGACCTCATCCGGTTAGCCCTAATAATTGTTGATGTACGAACTATGATCGAAATCTTCTCACGCGAATTCGTGTCAAAAAACGCTCTTTATCACAATTTCTATTCATAATAAACACTAATTAATATTCACTTTATTTACTAGATGTTTAATATACTTTGCCACCACTTCGATAACAGATGCAGATTACGAAATTGTAGGTTAACATATATTCAGGCTAACATTTATCAAACCCTATGAGGGAAATGATGGGGACAAGAAAATCAGGCCCGTATAACAACATAACCTGAAAAATGTTTGAAAAGAGCGTCCCCGTTGCGCACCCCCTGGATCAGGCAAGCTCAGTCGGGAATTTCTTATTAGGGCATACCTTACTGTTCCCGATCAGGCGCTAACCATACATCGGGCGTGCCTAATCTATTTCTGCTCGGGACGAGGTGTCATAAACCGCGGCCTACATCCTGAGATACTTTTTGTGCGTCTAACTTAGTCCTTATAAGAAAACCCGTTTGTATCTTGGCTGCACATGATTATCGAGGAAACAAATTAATCATTAAATAATTTTATTATTACAGACCAAAAAATGGATTCAAATATTATTTAATGTCGATGATAACAATACCTGTTCAACATAACACAGGATATGGAAAAAATGCTGTTGCAGATGAACTATATATCAAGTGGCACTTTCTGAATTGCTGTTAAATTATGAACATCGTCATGGATGGAGAGGACATGTAGTAATTTGTTGGAAACAGATTAGTTAAACTCTCGTTGGGATTTCTAGGTAGGATCAATTCTGATGTACCGATTAGCATCACAGCATCCAGTTTTGTGTAAGTGTAAGATCCCTGTGAAAAACTGTCCTTAAATACTAGTTTGAGCATTTTGGTCTTAAAGTTACACGGATGCGACAACGGTGGAGAAAATAATCTAGATTTCTTCGGGGGTACAATCGGAGACGATTCATCCACACTGAAATCCAGTGATTATTAGAATCTTGAGCCGGAAATTTGAATTACGCTGCCAGGATGATCATATGCGTAAATACAGACTCTGATTGGATATACAGCTCATTGAACTACGATATCTGTCGACATAGAAAAAGATGATTGATATTGACTCTCTTTCAAGCACAACGCGTATCTGTCTTAACAAAATTTATTTATCGCTTTAAAATATTACATTACCAATATATCTTTGTGTCGCATCATAATTGTATGATAGGCATACATCAATGGGTCTTATGAAATCTCTGTTTTTCCACGAAGATATTGAAATACCAGTACCATCCTTTATCGGACTTATATTAGAAACAAAATGCAAAATTGTCAATAGTAGACACCCAAATCTTGTAACATATAATTAGGAGCGAGTACTTGTACGGGACTATAACAGAGATAGGTAGTACCAGAAAATACACGAACCTCGGTTACCATGCCCATTA
>NW_027269528.1:0-2150 GCF_030848805.1 Temnothorax longispinosus | reverse complement strand
AACTAAAAAATGCAATTGTTTGATTTTTCAAAGAATATATATCTTTGTCTTAAATAAAAAAATTGTTTGAAACGAAAAACATATTTTCTTTGCTTTAATAATACTATTGTTTTATTTAAATATCAATGTTTTATAAAAAATGTCTTAAACATTTATTTATTATTTATTTATTTATATATGATATATGTAGTAGTCGGTTGACTGCTACGTATATAAATAAATAAATAATAAATAATTGTCATATCTCCATCACTCGAGTGACCGGTGTGTGATATTAGATTCCAAGTTGTACATGCACTGATGTGTACAACTGCGAGTGATAGACGCTTTTACTGTGGGGCCTTATATACGGTCTCTGGTCGAATTTGACTTACGAGTTTAGCAGCCGCATAGCGGTGAAAACGCTAATTACATTTATTGTAACCAAAGAAAATGTTTTTTCATCGAAACATATCCTTTCAAACAATCGTGTTTGTTCTATTAAACAATATGGTTTAATGTAATAAAACTACAAAATTTCTATTCAACAAAATAATGTTTTACTTAAAGTAAATTTGTTTCTATGAAATAAATATAATCCAAACAAATGGAAATAACGAATGTAAAGAAATATTTCTCTCTGTGTATAGAAAATCGACATTTTTGCTGTAAATATAAATAAAATATAAATAAACCATTAAGATATTTCTTAAACTTTGTTTATATGTAAAACATACATCATTGATATTGTATTCTAAGTTTCAAAATTTTTTACCACAAAGAAATGTTTTTAATTGTTTAAACAATACTAATTATTTAAATAACAAAAAATCATACTCAAACTGTTAACGGTAATCCCTTCTAACATATAAAAAATTTTGAGTTGTTTGACATACGTGCAAAGTCTTCTTTTATTAAAAGTTTAACTTTTAGCAAGGACTGTACGACCCATACATCCTTATACCCCTCGATATACCCATTAGGACAAAATAAGTTATAAATTATATTCCGTTAACATTAATGCACTGAGAGAAAAATCCAGGTTTAAATAATCGGACAATCGTTCGAAAATTAACAAACGGGTATAAAATCCGATAACTTTCAATCGGAATTACAAAAAGCCTATCAAGGCCAAAATAATGTCCGATCTAGCTATGATATCCAATTATCAATGATATTTGGATATCATTAATCGGACATTATTTTGGTCTTGATCGGCTTTTTATAATTCCGATTGAAAGTTATCGGATTACCTGTTTGTTAATTTTCGAACGATTTATTTCTCTCAGTGTGTAAATCGTAAACGACGATAAATTGCGAAAAATAACTTTTTTCATATAAATGTTATTATTCTATATAGAAAACTGTATAACTTTCAATATAGAATTAAAACGAAAACAAAAACAGAATAGTATCAAGTCGGAACAATTTAATAACCAGATTTACAGTATATTTAATATATATAATCATTATCTATTAATCATCAGAAATATTTCCAGAAATATTCCACGAAAATAATGACGGGACATCGCAGAGATGTTCTCATGAACTGCCGTGAAGCAACAGTTCAAGGATTCATTTTGCGACGGAGAAATTAAATTTGTCCCGATTAGCGGCGCGTGACCGTGCAGCCAATACAATACGAGATTGGACATAATGCGGTCAATGCACCGTTGAAATAATGAGTTTGCAAGAAGAACCTCCAAACTAAAGAACATGTTCGATGACTTGGGCAAGGCGACACAAGGTACACGACTGAAATCGCTTTCAGAATTCGCCTCGGTGAAAGCCGGCGCATGTACCAACGTTTCTACGGATCGTACCGATATAGCAGATTGTAAACCGTTAATGAAAACATTCATATGTACAGTTAAATTAAGCCTTTCTGTTCCGTATGTTCATATATCGTGATGAATATACATTTTCTTCCTTTGTAATATGCAAACAAACTTTCAGGTTTGCCTTATGCATTTATAATGGATTAGTAAGTAAAAAAAACTAGTTTTTTTAAATAACACACTATAAAGGAGCCTCGAAAGGAGCTTAATGATGTCGATGAAGACGACGTGAATGCTTTACTTCGACGATATTGAATGCAGTGAGACTGTCAGAAAGGAACATAAGATATTCTTTCATTCAATGTCATTACTACACTGAGAAACCCATTTGGT
>NW_027269527.1:0-2169 GCF_030848805.1 Temnothorax longispinosus | reverse complement strand
TTTTTTTTCAAGACAGTCAGGAAATGTTTTTTTTTTTTTTTTTTTTTTTTTGAGACGGTGAGGAAATGTTTTTTTCCCCGAGTCAGGGAATGTTTTTTTTTCAAGACAGTCGTTTTTTTTTTTTTTTGAAAAAATGCAGGGAAAATGTTTTTTTTTGTCCGAAAAAAATGGCGGTTTTTCCGCAGGAAATATGGTTTCTTTTTTTTTTTTTTTTAGAAAATGGTCAGGAAAATGGCGAACTTTTTTGTCAGGAAAAATGGCGGCTTTTCTGTACAGGAAATATGTTTTCTTTTTTTTGAGGAAATGATCAGGAAAAATGGCGACCTTTTTTTTGTCAGGAAAAAATGGCGGTTTTTTTCTGCCAGGAAATGTTTTTTTTTAGGAAATGGTCAGGAAAAACGGCGACCTTTTTTGTCAGGAAAAAATGGCTTTTTTTTCTGTAAGGAAATATGGCTGTTTTTTTATGAAATGGTCAGGAAAAATGGCGGTTTTTTTTGTCAGGAAAAAACGGCGTCTTTTTTGTGTCAGGAAAAAATGGCGTTTTTTTGTGTCAGGAAAAAATGGCGTTTTTTTTTAGAAAATGGTCAGGGAAAAACGGCGGCTTTTTTTGTGTCAGGGAAAAATGGCGGTTTTTTTTTTTTTTTTTCTTTTTTTTTTTTTTTTTGAGAAAGTGGTCAGGGAAAAATGGCGACTTTTTTGTGTCAGGGAAACGGGTTTTTTTTTTCTTTAGGAAATGGTCAGGAAAAATGGCGGCTTTTTTGTCAGGAAAAAATGTTTTCGCAGTCAGGAATAGTCAGGAAAGTCAGGGAAGCCAGGAAGTGGTCGGGAAAAGATAGAATGGTCATGATGAGTCAGGTCGGATTGTGCCAAAAAATGTCTCATTTTTTTAAGCTGTGCGGACTGGTAATAATTTGAAAAAAGTGTCCCAAAACAGTACGAATTGAAATGAGGGACTTAGAAAAATTTTCAGAGAAATATTAAAAATGGTCCCAAAAAAATAAACAAGCACGGTAACAACTGTGCCGCAATCGACACGTAGAACTACGTCTATTAGAATAGAACATATATGAAAGAGGCATTGAACCGAGGAGTTATTCACTCGTCTTTTGGGTGTACCACGGATTACACATGATTACTGATTTCAAGTGATTTTAACTGACCTCAACCAGGGTTGGGAAGTAACTAGTTACTTGTAACTAGTTACCGTTACAAGTTACTTTTTTTGGTAACTTACTGTGTTAGAAATACAGGAGATGTCGATAACTTTTGGATATGGCTACAGCCATCTTGTTGGGGATTCCCCCATTTTGTCATGTAAAATTATATCTAACCGTTATATGTACTGCGATATACGTTTCGTTCGCTTCTCACGCGAAATGCTCGATTAGTTCGGCACCGCCGGAAGGAGCCGATCCGCGCCGAAGGCGAGCGCGCGTCAGCATCCCCACGCGGCTCGCCCGACCGCCGGCCTCCCTTCCAACAAACCCGCCGCGCCGCGGTATATAAGCCGGCGCTCCGACAGGAGCCGGCACTTCGTCTTAGCTCCAGCTCTCTGCTGCCTTCGACGACGCCTACCCTATCCAACCTCCCAGGGAACACGCAAAACGAGGTCCGGCGTTCCGAGTCTCTACTAAGAGTTCTTAGAGTGTTCCCGAACTCCATCAAGCTCACTCCCGACGGCCATGGTCCAGCGAGGTCGAGCGTACTCAGCCTCGTTACGAGAGTTCTCGTAGCCATCGCCCCGGGCGTTCGCACTTCCAAGCCATACCGATCGCGTTTCCGCCCGCGTGCAAAGGCAATACAACGGACCGCGCCAAGGAGTATAGAGTAGGAGAAAACCGCGTTTCGAGAAAATCGCAATCTATGTAAAACCGCGCCGCAAACCGACAAATCATAGCGCGCCGAGTGCATTCACACTGAATGTTCTGTACATCTCGCGTTTCGTCAGTTTTGTTTTGTTATATCGAATAAAGTTATATATATTTATAATTCAATTGCTATCTTTTAGGCCTTCCACTCAAGTTCCTAACAAGCGATCGAGTCCGCGTTACACTGAAACCCCGGTCGTCTCAAAGTCGAAAGGCTGAGCGGAGCCTGTCGCGATATCTCGCGTTCTCGCGGAACGGATTCGGCAACTCGTTCGGCGCGTTTATTGCGCGCTCGAACACG
>NW_027269526.1:0-2160 GCF_030848805.1 Temnothorax longispinosus | reverse complement strand
GATCTTCTCACCTTGATGCTTCCTTATTAACTGTACTGTCTATAACAGGTACATCTTTAAAGTGGTCAAAAATCTTGTAATGATATCTTTTTAATAGTTATAACACTGCATGAAATAGTTGTCATAAAACTATAATTACACACGCAACTAGATCCACTTATACCATAAATTCACAACGTCAATCATAAAAGTTACGAAATACTTTATAAATGTAGGGATATTCCTGTGAAAAATACTGTGAAAAATATGTCATTTTACGTCAAACTTTAGGAATAAATGACGTAACATGCGTCATAAAATGACGTAAGAATCACGTCATTATGACGACTGTCTGCTACCTGGGTATGTCAATAAACGTCTATATAATGTCATTTTACAAAGTCTTTTGACGTATTAAAACATGACGTTAAATATACGTCACTTAATCGACGAATGACGTTACTGACCAATTATGACCAAATATTGACGTCAAAATGACGAGTGCTTGCTACCTGGGGAGTTATAGCCACTTTATGTTCAAAAATCGTAAATTTTATTTTCAATTTTTTTTAATTACAATTACCAAATTCTCTCAAGTTCTGTCTACATTTCGAAAAAAAGACGCTATTCCCGGTACATCTCGATTTGGAAAGACTGGATGTATAATCTTCTTGCCTCGGCAGCATTAACTTTGAGCAAGACCATACATAAGATGCATATCAGCTAATTCATTAAACTAAACGATCCATTGATGAATACGGAAAGATTAGATACAACCTAAAATAAGGTGTTGTTAAGGGGATCCTAAAGTGAAGGCTGAACTTCCTCGACGTCGGTAATGTCAACATTTCTAATTCTGTTTTCTTGTCATATATCTATATCTGTCCTTGTCTAACGAGAGGCATCTGTCTTTGTTCGATTACTGCGCCATCTCTTGCCACACGCAATATTGCTTATCCTGTCACCTGAATGTGCTTTTGCACATATAAAAAGTTATATAAGTAATCTTTTTTCTAGGTTTTCAATCTTAGATCTAATTGCACGATATTGTTCTTAAATGTTGTCCTAGGTCATGCCGGTCTAATTTTGTGGATATTTATCGTGGAATTTTTGTACAAAGCAAATATTGTCGTCACGTATACCAAAAAATAACAAAAATATTAATTTTTTTTCGTTTTCGATATAAATTTGACCACCATGACCTAGATTTTGATGCGTACTTTAATTCTAGACAAGAATTTTGCATTTCTATAAAGTCAATTAAAAGATTAGTGCTAAGAAAAAAAAAAGATAAGACGGTAATACAAAAAAATGTTCTTTTCTTTATCTACGAAAAAAAAAGCTTTTTAAACTGTTTCGTTAGCATGCCCATTGTGGGTGGGGGTGCGTATCTAGCCGCTCTCAAGGCGAGTCACCCATCCTAGTACAAGTACGCTGTCCGAGTCGCTTGACTTCGATGATCCAGTGGACAGTGACGATCTTCCTCACCCGTTTTTTTTTTTTTTTTAAATCTGTTTATTGCCCAACCATATTAATTGTCGGGATTTTACATCAACTTCCGAATAAACAAGAACATTTCTTTATGAACTAGGGTACAATCAGTCTGGCCAGCTTGGGCTCTCGCAATCGAATACATATTAGTCTTTGGTACATAGAAATAAAGCGATATCTTATTGTGTTGCACTTAAGTCTAGTGTGTTCCGTAACCTCATTATAAAAGTATGCTAGAAAAAGGTGAGGTAAAAAACTAGCTATTTTATTTAGGTTTTGTGGGTTATGTACAAAAATAAACTAAAAAAAACAAACAGAAAATTAGAGACTCTATACTCAATAAAAATAAATAAAATGCTTACTCGTTACTTATCGGGTACTACTCCTAGGATCGCCACCAATACTTTTCTTTATTCTTAACCCAGGTACATGTCGCAGGTATCTTTATCTGGTAAGTCTATATTATATCTTAGGAGAGACTTATTATCTATACTGCCTTAAATTACTCGGATAATTAAAAATTTTTTGTTTTGTACCGTCTAGGTATGTGATAAATGATAGGCCACCATCATTTTATCTTGAATGTAAACCGTGCCCTGTCAAGATACGGGAAGGCCGCAGGAGGGACAAATCCTGATTTAATGTTCCTTAATATAACTATCATCCGGGAAGGGCATTGGAAAGATTAAG
>NW_027269525.1:0-2167 GCF_030848805.1 Temnothorax longispinosus | reverse complement strand
TGGAGTCTTAGCATTAGCATTAAGATGCTAATACGGCTCTGTGATTGATTCATGACGTCTTAAGATTGTCATTAGCATTAGGGTCAAAGCACATAACATGGCGTAGCGATATACGACGGTCGTAGTCCCCGACCTGACAGATCAGGATACGCCAAAGCTTGTGCGTTACTTACGTCCACGACTACGACTGTCATATGTGCTTTGGCCCTTAGGCTGAGTTTCCACTGAGCGCGTCACGCGTCGCGTCGTCACAAGTTAACCAATCAAAACATCCCATTTCATTACATTCTTGTGAATGTAATGAAATGGGATGTTTTGATTGGTTAACTTGTGACGACGCGACGCGTGACGCGCTCAGTGGAAACTCAGCCTTACACCTTCTAGCATCGTGGACACAGACCTTAAAACTGGATCTCAGGGGGTCAATCATGAATCTTTTCCCCTAGGGTGGAAACGTGAAAAATGAAAAATCTCTTTTTTTATTGATGTTAAATAGAAAGAGATAGGGCCGGTATCACAGTCTCCGATTAACGTTGATTAACGTGATCCTCCGATTAAACTCACTCTGCATCTCTTTCTAACTGTTCCCCTAGAAAGAGACGAAGAGTGAGTTTAATCGGAGGATCACGTTAATCGGAGACTGATACCGGCCCATAGTCATATAAAACTTTTCACTTTCCACGTTCCACACCAATTTCACCAACCACAGTTAGCTTAACCAGCTCCGGTAACTTAGCCGGTCAACTTCGACTTTATTAATTTTCATATTTTTTTATCGTTTGTTGGTCGTTTGTTGGTGATTGTTGGCCTAATTACAACGTTTGTTGGTTTTTAATTTTTTTTTAAATTTAAAAAGAAAAATTAGCATTAAGTTAGCCGGAAAAATTTTATTTTTAATTTCAAAAAAGCCTAATCGATGCGTAATCGTTTGCTGATGATTGTTGGTCTAATTTTAGCGTTTGTTGGTTTATTATTAGTCTTAAAAACGAAAAAAAACGAAAAATTATCTCACTCTATTAAAGTCTATTAAAGTCATCTCTATTAAAGTAATCGAAGAATGGCAGATAATTTGTAAGAATAGTTCTTGCTAAGAAGTGGAATATAGACCTGAGATACATATAGTACTTATTTATTGTAAAAGACATGAACATTAGGATCTATATGAAAATTGTATGAAATAATAAGGTTCTTAAAAAAAAATGACGTTTTGTTACTTCAAACAAATCTATAATTTTTACAGTAAAACACTTTCCACAAGTGAGAAACGGAAGCATACATTGGAAGAAGTAGGTTTTTTTTTCAAGAAAATTCTACTAGGAAACGTATATTCACGTATGAATATGAGAATTCTCTTCAATTTTATGTAAATTCAATCAGGTTGAAGCTTATATTCTTATAAAATAATATATATTCTTAATGATCACATAAATAATCTTTATTTATAAAAATACAACTTATTTAAATTTCAGTTCTTTAAACGCAAACATAATGCGCATATCATGAAACACTGTATCATGTTTTTAAGTGATCACATTTAGGTATGTATGATATACTTTATTCTATCATTTTTTTTAGCACATATGGTAAGTTTGACATTTATTTTATACGTACTTTGACAATTAGGCGTCTTGAATGAAGAGTTCATGGGAAGAAAATGATAAATTTATAATTAATCCATTTTAAGCACAATTTTATGTTTAAAGTAGAACTTATAAACTTATACACCATGTTTCTTGATCTTTTCGCGATTTTCTGCCGATGTTAAGGTCCGTATTCATATGGCAGTTTTACAGATGTTAGCCTTAAATTGATAGAAATAAAGCTTAAGTCGTAGGCAAATAAACCAATCTTTGATTACTTTAATATTTGAGATAATTTTTCGTTTTTTTTTGTTTTTAAGACTAATAATAAACCAACAAACGCTAAAATTAGACCAACAATCATCAGCATACGATTACGCATTGATTAGGCTTTTTTGAAATTAAAAATAAAATTTTTCCGGCTAACTTAATGCTAATTTTTCTTTTTAAATTTAAAAAAAAATTAAGAACCAACAAACGTTGTAATTAGGCCAACAATCACCAACAAACGACCAACAAACGATAAAAAAATATGAAAATTAATAAAGTCGAAGTTGACCGGCTAAGTTACCGGAGCTAGCTTAACC
>NW_027269524.1:0-2176 GCF_030848805.1 Temnothorax longispinosus | reverse complement strand
TGTGCGGTGAACCTCGGGTTCGCGTGAAAAGTTATGCGTGAACTATTTCGGGGCTACCGCACCTCCCCCAAAGCACGGGGGGGTGTGCGTGAAACCTCGGTTCGCGTGGGAAATGTAGCCGTGTGAACTATTTCGGGACTACCGCACCCTCCCCCGAAAGCACGGGGGGGGTGTGCGTGAACCTCGGTTCGCGTGGAAAGTGTATGCGTGAACTATTTCGGGGACTACCGCACCTCCCCGAAAGCATGGGGGGGGTGTGCGTGAACCTCGGTTCGCGTGGAAAGTGTATGCGTGAACTATTTCGGGACTACCGCAACTCCCCGAAAGGCACGGGGGGGTGTGCGTGAACCCTCGGTTCGCGTGGAAAGTGTATGCGTGAACTATTTCGGGGACTACGCACCTCCCCCGAAAGCACTGGGGTGGTGTTGTGTGATGTGAACCTCGGTTCGCGTGGAAAGTGTATGCGTGAAAGTATTTCGGGACTACCGCACCTCCCCCGAAAGAAGGGGGGGGGGGTGTGAGGACCTCGGTTCGTCGTGGACACGTGTATGAGGGTGAACTATTTTCGGGGGAATACCGGCTACGCCCGACCTGTCACGGGGGGGGGTTGGTGCGGTGGGACCCTCGGTTTTCGCGGGCCAGTGTTATGCTGAAACTATTTGGGGGGGCTACCGCCCACCTTAACGTGGGAATGGCCAGGGGGGGGGGGTGCTGTGAACCCGGTCGGCTGGAATCAGTGTTTTTGTGAACTATTTCGGGGGCACTACCGCACATCCCCGGGAAAGCACAACGGGGGAGTGTTGCGTGAACCTCGGGTCGCGTGGAAAGATACGTCGTGTGTGGAATTGCGGTGTGTGTGTGCCAACAGGGCCGTCGTGGCGCAATACGGTTGTGGGTGCATACACGTCGGTAGTGGTGCAATACGGTTGTGTGTGCATACACGGTCCAGTGTGGCAATACCGGTGCGGTGTTTGGCGGACATTCGCGCAGTGTTTTGAAATTACACGTGTGGCAATACGGTATTGTGTTGAAACCATCCCCGGGAGCTGTCGTGATGGCTGGGTGCATTACGGAGTCGTTGTGTCATACGGTCTGTGGCAGGATGTGCAACATGAGGGGTTCGCTGGTTTGATATGTTTGTGATGGGCCGTGGTTATAGCGGTTTACCCGTGGCATTGTTGTGTGGGAATGCGGCGGAATGTTACCAGGGTTGCAGTTGTCGGTGATGTGCAAACAAATAGACTTAGCCATGTGTGGCAGCGCGGTGCAATACGGTTTGGTGGCAATGCGCTTGAGCGAATACCGCGTGTGTGATGACGCTGTGGCAATACAGCCATGTGGACAATGCGCTGTGTTGCAATACGGTCGTGTGTGCAATGCGGTGTGATCAATACGGTAGTTGTGGCAATGCGCTGTGTTGCATACGCCATGTGTCGCCATGCGCTGCGTTGCACAATACGGCTGTCATGCACGCTATTACATGCCGTTCCTTATCCAATGCTCACTGGTGTCGTGCATATACGTAGTGGATGCTTTTTGCACCCCAGCCGCAGGCTGTGCAAGTGCGCACTGTGTGCAATATGCGGGCTCGGTTGGGCATTGCGCTGTGTGCAATACGGCGTTTTTTTTTTTTTTTTTTTGTCTCAGTGCGCAATGGGGCGTGTGCCATACGGTTTTGTGGGCGATGCTCTGGGGGTTTTTAGATCGTTGAGATCAAGAAATATGTGCGCCGGTGTCGCAATGATGTCCTGTAGGCAACGGCTGCTCGTGAGGCTAATTTGAATGTGTAGGTGATCGGGGATTTGCTGCAAATGGGTGTGTGCGTTAAAGCACGATTGGAGGCACGTTTTGTAGTGCAAACGGGAACCCTTCCCTTATCAATATATTTATATATCTATCAGTTATTTAGATAAATTAATTATTCATGTTCATTATTCAAATAGGTTCACATATGATGTAATGAAGCATGGTATGTACAATACTCCTATGAATCCTCACTAGTACACAGTTACAAGGAATGTTATTACTGAAAAGTAGTATTACTATTATGATAATTTGACAGTTATATAAACTAATTCATTAGCATCTATTAAAATGTTGTATCTTTATTAATAAACTCTTTTTATGAGAGTTATAGATTAGTTTTAGGATGGCCCTGGGCATCATTTCTATATAA
>NW_027269523.1:0-2204 GCF_030848805.1 Temnothorax longispinosus | reverse complement strand
AAAGAAACCTGAGAGCGGCCACCGGGATCATTCCGTTCCAGCGGACGTATACTGACGCGCCGCCTGAGAAAGTGGACGTCAACTACGTCGTTACGCTCGGTAACGGTACACACATGGTTCGTGTCCGTGCTATGGTTTGTGTCCGAACTACTCAGATGGAGGGGATATGCCAGTCGGCTGACTCGGCACTCGGCAAGCTTCGAGCGGGGAGAGAAAGGCAGACATACGATCTGCTGTCTCTTTCTCGCTTGAGCTGGCTTGAGCTGTGACGTAGCTGCTTAGTTAGCACACGCTGGCTATGCCACGATGCCATGCATTTCGGGTATCGCTCCTCGCGTCTCGCCGAGTCTCGAGTTGGCAAATCGACGATGCGCTATACGTTACATTTACGTTTATATTTACAAATTTCAATTTTTATATTTATAAATAAATAAATAAATAAATATTATATATATATGGGGCATTCCACGCCAATTCGCAAGGGGTCAAACTTCGACTTTTTTATTTTTGATGGCCACTCGTTTTTTAACAGGTCTTTACGAGTATTAGACCCCTGTTAAATCGTTTCTATAATAAATGTAGCGTTTCCGAAATAGAGCCTGCGCAAAATGAGGACTGCAAAATTTTCAATGAATTTTTTCGCCTATTAGACAACGTCTAAGAAAAAAATTCATTGAACATAAAATACGCTATTTAGATCATAGTTTAAAAAAAAAATTATCTCAAATTTTTATAATAATGATTTTAAACTAATAAAGTAAAAAAACACACAAAAATTTGAATATCTCAAAAACCCCATTTTCTATTTTTTTGAAATTTATAGGGAATATTCTAGGGAGTATTAGAAGAATTTTAAGACTAGTTGGAAGTTGCGCAGAATTTTTGGGAATTTTTTATAAATTTTTTTATGAGGCAGTAGTAATATTTGACTCACAAAAGTGTAGTTAAAAACGCGTTTCAGACAATTCTGAATCGATTTAGATATACTTTTTTACTAAAGCATGATGAAGATCTCGGCATAGCACACGACAATTGCGATGAATAGTGTGGGAAAGGCGAAAAAAATAGATTTATGAGGAAGTTTGATTTAATAAGTACATTTGTTTAAGAACATATTATTTATAATTTTATTATTTTGTGCTCAGTATAATCATTCGAAAATGAGTAATCTTTAACAGTTAATTTATAATTTTTGGTATGACTTGGTATGACGCAGTGGACACGTTGAGTCTGAGGTATCCTTTTTGTTTGATCGTACCGACCTGTCAAAAATTCGGCGGCAATTTCATAATTTTTTTTGTCCCAATACTTGCAATCGCCGCCGAATTTTTGACAGGTCGGTACGATCAAACAAAAAGAATACCTCAGACTCAACGTGTCCACTGCGTCATACCAAGTCATACTAAAAATTATAAATTAACTGTTAAAGATTACTCATTTTTGAATGATTATACTAAGCACAAAATAATAAAATTATAAATAATATGTTCTTAAACAAATGTACTTATTGAATTAAACTTCCTCATAAATCTATTTTTTTCGCCTTTCCCACACTATTCATCGCAATTGTCGTGTGCTATGCCGAGATCTTCATCATGCTTTAGTAAAAAAGTATATCTAAATCGATTCAGAATTGTCTGAAACGCGTTTTTAACTACACTTTTGTGAGTCAAATATTACTACTGCCTCACAAAGAAATTTATAAAAAATTCCCAAAAATTCTGCGCAACTTCCAACTAGTCTTAAAATTCTTCTAATACTCCCTAGAATATTTCCTATAAATTTCAAAAAAATAGAAAATGGGGTTTTTGAGATATTCAAATTTTTGTGTGTTTTTTTATTTTATTAGTTTAAAATCATTATTATAAAAATTTGGGATAATTTTTTTTTTAAACTATGATCTAAATAGCGTATTTTATGTTCAATGAATTTTTTTCTTAGACGTTGTCTAATAGGCGAAAAAATTCATTGAAAATTTTGCAGTCCTCATTTTGCGCAGGCTCTATTTCGGAAACGCTACATTTATTATAGAAACGATTTAACAGGGGTCTAATACTCGTAAAGACCTGTTAAAAAACGAGCGGCCATCAAAAATAAAAAGGTCGAAGTTTGACCCCTTGCGAATTGGCGTGGAATGCCCCATATATATATATATATATATATATATATATATATATATATATATATATATTTGAAATTTATAA
>NW_027269522.1:0-2223 GCF_030848805.1 Temnothorax longispinosus | reverse complement strand
ACCCTAATATCCACGCCGTATTGTTGCACTTAAAAGTCTGTCCAGACTCTTATATAGGGACTCTAGGTGTAGTATTTTAGCACACTACAACCAATATGTTCTCTGTCGGCACCTTTGATCTTTTGGTTACCGATTTTCCGCCATTATTTTGGTTGGACCATCGTCGTATCACAGTTAAAGGAGCCCCGGTTTTCAAGGTTATAACTTCTGCTTTTATTCGGCTTGGAAAATCTTATCAAAATTATCCAAAATTTTCCCCAATATACAAGCGTTTTTGCGCGTCATACCGATTTTCCAATATTTCACCTCAAATGTACGAAAATC
This sequence comes from Temnothorax longispinosus, assembly GCF_030848805.1. Lineage (NCBI taxonomy): Eukaryota > Metazoa > Arthropoda > Insecta > Hymenoptera > Formicidae > Temnothorax > Temnothorax longispinosus. Next base: position 1,899 of record NW_027269522.1, on the reverse strand, counting down.
ACTTAGCATCTGTGGCGTCACACCGACTTTGCACTACCACACATACAAAAATCCTCTGATTGGTCCCAACCAAAATAATGGCGATGCGCAGTACGGATCGGCGCAAACCACAAAAACGGGTTGAGTGGACATACTGGTTATACTGTGTAATTAGTGCGCTATATAATTTATTATTAGTCCCTCTAATCTGAGTCTGGTCATACGGTAACGACTTTTGATTGGTTTGCCATTTCTTGGCAAAAGCAAGAGAAACAGAAAGAGAAAGCGATATAAAGAGAGAAAGAGAAAGCGATATAAACATATATCCTTCTCTCTCGCAGAATTTTGCCAGAACTGACAAGTTGGCCAGACTTTTGATTATATAACCATGGACTGCCAGACTTCAATGAAGTTAGCCGGACAAGTTTGACTTAAAACATTTTTTTTTACGAATCGTTTGTAGGCGATTGTTAGACTAATTTAAACATTTGTTAGTTAATAGGTTTTGGGTAAAGACAAAAATAATTTTTAGTGTTAAGGGGATCCTGGAGTGACAGCGACACTGACATGATCGGTCTAAGCAATATCTTTGAATTGGCTGAACAGAATGGAAAATCCTTTTACACGATTAAAGTACGCACAAAGATGTAGAGGGCTGTACATCATTTTGTCTGATAAACTAAAAAAAAAATTTTATTTTTATAAATATTGTCCTAACCTGACGACAATATTTGCTTTATACAAAAATTCTGCAGTTTTTTTTATAGAAAATAGTGATACAGCCCTCTACAAAAAACTGTCAGGAATAATATCGTGCAATTAGAAGTAAGATTTGAAGCCTAAAAAAAAAAAAGATATTACTTAGACCAGTGGAAGATGCAAGGTTAGGTGCTTTGTATGTATCCCAGATAACCAAACCTGAGCAGCAGATTCCAAGCAGAGTCTGCATTAAATTTTTTGTATCAGAAAAGCAATAAATTGCACGCGGAAACTGCTCTATCAGATGATGTTGTCAAACTGTAGCCAGAAATGCGACAGAGCCTGCTGACAGGCAATGTGAGCAGATTGGCTGCAGAAACCGCGCAGAGCCTGCACACATACTTGGCAGCAGATTGACAACAAAGATCGAGCAGAGCCTGCGCGTATGACTTGAGAACAGAGTGGCAGCAAAAACCGAACAGATCCTTTCCGTGATAGTTTGCAACGACGCTACTAAGCGGCGCATAATGGTAAGACTAACTCGTAAGTAAATTTCAGTTGAGGGCTAATATAAACATGCCTCCTGCGAAGCAAAATCATAACATCCCCGAGACATATCTTTGTCAGCAATACAACGCAAAGCTCAACCAAAATTGCTGCAATGATATAGATATGCAAAATAATATTTTCTAAAGTAAGATGTAAAGTATATTGTGTGTAATGTATATTTTTTAAATATTAAAAAAATCTTTCAAACGTGAAACAATTATTGCTGATTGGGTTAAACATATATACATATTTTATTTTTCGAAGCAATATTTCTGATAAAAAGATTTTACAAATATTATTGTATATATTTATTTGCAATCTTTTAAAAATATTTTCAAAAATATTTTTCTGACATAATCTGAATATAGAATATAGAACATAGAAACATTTAAAAAATATTTTTGTAAATTATTTTAATCTTTCTAAAAAATATTTAAAAAATATATTGTGCTGTATGGATAAAGTCTGTATAGATAAAGCTGTATGGATATTTTGTGCTGTATGGATAAAGTCTGCTCGGTTTTTGCTGCGAATCTGTTCTCAGGTCGAGCGTGCAGGCTCTGCTCGGTTTTTGCTGCCAATCTGCTGCCAGGTATGCAGGCTCCTGCGCGGTTTCTGTTGGCAATCTGCTTACATTGCCTGTCAGCAGGCTTTGTCGACAGAATACAAGCT
>NW_027269521.1:0-2244 GCF_030848805.1 Temnothorax longispinosus | reverse complement strand
GCTGCTTTATAGAAGTTGTGATTTTCGTTAAAGCAGGGCACACACACACACGTGTGTATGCCCTGCTTTATAGAAGTTGTGATTTTCGTTAAAGCAGGGCACACACACGTGTGTATGCTAGTGTATGCCCTGTTTTATAGAAGTTGTGATTTTCGTTAAAGCAGGGCATACACACGTGTGTATGTGTCCTGCTTTAACGAAAATCATTAAACAGTTACATCGTGCAGAATAACCAAGCATCTCGATTCAAGCAGTTAGGTCTCACGCTGGGAGTTTCATTAGTTTAATTATGCGTGGGAAGCACACACACACACACACACACGGGGGGATGCGAGGGGGGGGCTTTCGGCCCCCCCCTCCCCCGCACCCGCCCCGTCGGTAGGCAGCGTGGACCTCGCTTTACAACATAAAGTACATGCTAAGGGCTCAGTCACAATGAGAGGAATAAGGAATAAGATAAAGGAATAAGGAATAAGGGAATGTCGCATCTCACTTCATTACACGTACATTAAAGTGAGATGCAACATGCCTTATTCTTAATTCCTTTATCTTATTCCTTATTCCTCTCATTGTGACTGAGCCTTAAGTTGTAAAGCGAAATTATAAAGCACATGCATGGAGGGGTGCAAGGGGGCTTACATGCGTGAGCGCACGTGAACAGAAAGGCTTTTCTCCCCTGCACCCTCCCCCATGCACGTACTTTATAATTTCGTTTTACAACTTAGCATGTACTTTATGTTGTAAAGCGAGGTCCACGCAGCCTACCGGCGGGGTGGGTGCGGGGGAGGGGGGGCCGAAGGCCCCCCCTCGCACCCCCCCGTTGTGTGTGTGTGTGTGTGTGTACTTCCCACGCATAATTAAACTAATGAAACTCCCAGCGTGAGACCTAACTGCTTGAATCGAGATGCTTGGTTATTCTGCACGATTGATTCATTTAAGGTTGTATGACCTGTAAGATCTCTGCCAAAAGTTTAAGAAACGTAACATAAAGCTAATTAACATATTTAAGAAGATATTCTTTACTGGAAAGTAATATTTATATTAATATTTTATTAAAATAACGGTTGCCTGTGTTTTTAAGAGCTATAGAAACATTTTTATGCATATTTTCTCGTATGCAAACTTTCACTTTTAATGATTTTTAGAAAGACTGTACCTGACTTGCAACTGACACAAACGAAAATCTGAAAGTGTGAAAATCTTTAAAAAGTAACAAAACATAGTAATTACTGTTTAAAAATACTAATGAAATTATATTACGTTATTTATTTACGTCATTTATTAATAAATTAAATACAATAGCTCTCATAAAAAAGTATTTTGATCGCAACAACGTCGCATTTTCTGTAAGTTGGTAGCATTGATCTCACTCGACATCAGCTGCGTGAACGCGAAGTGTGTGCTCTGAGCACGTGTAATATACAGACGCAACGTTTGAGGTTAGTTTTCGCTTGCGCTACGAAAATGCCAAAAGTAAAACGTTACATGTGCCATGGAATTGTTACAATCATCTGGTGTGGTTTCGACTCGTGTCTTCAAATTACGTTTCCCAGTATTTGTCTGTGCTAACCGTTGATTGTACACTTTTTCAGTGACAACTTTTTCTTTCCACATGTAACGTTTTACTTTCGGCATTTTCGTAGCGCAAGCGAAAACTAACCTCAAACGATGCGTCTGTATATTACACGTGCTCAGAGCACACTTTCGATACACAGGAGGCTCTATTGGAAAAAGTAACGGACCTCTGTAGTATTTGTTATCCTTTACGGAGAGTGACGGAGAGAGAGGTTCTAATGTGACGTCATAGTGCGCTGTTGCCGGATCTCTGTACTTACGAGTTCAGCGAGACCAAGCGAGACTGTTCTCTGTTTGGTTTTTATTTAATATTTCAAAAAATATCCTTGAAGTCATAATTTTTTTTGTTCTAATTTGTTTGTAAGATGTTTATTAATATTTCTGCAAAGTTTTAAAAGGATGCCATATTTTCTTTGATATTAATTTCTCAAATGAAGTTGAAAAACAGTGAAACTTGATGAATTCCCATAAGAACCCATGTTAAATTCAAATTGTTATAACTTTTGAACGGGCCTCGCAAACTTGTTCAAACTTGGCACAATGCTTTATTATTATAATACTCATCACCTGACAAAGTTTGAAGAATTTGGCATTTTTTCTTCTAAGGGGTCATACAACCTTAAAATTGGCGCAGTTTTACATGCGCGTGCGACCACTGAGCATGCGCAT
>NW_027269520.1:0-2236 GCF_030848805.1 Temnothorax longispinosus | reverse complement strand
TACGTTAAGGGAATCTCGAACAATGTCGATGTTGTCCATTTATTGTTTCATCTTTTTGTATATGTCCATTAATATTTCCGTTCAGTTCTTTTTTTATAAAACATATTATTCCTCTTGTTGATCGTTTGTCATAATTATCTAAACGGAAAATAATATTAAATCCTTCTAATGTAAAATTATCTTTTGCTATTGTTTGTGTTTCTGAAAAAATTAAGAGGTCAGCTTGTTTATACCATTTATCACAATTTATATTAGTAATATTTTTATTCAAAAATCGTACGTTCTGGTATATAATTTTTATTATATTTCCTTTTATAACTTTTGAGTACGCTAATTCAAGAATTTTTCTTGTTTAAGTCTCTTTATTTCCAATTCCAAAAATTTTCTGGGGATGGTTTTTTTTGGAGGTATAAAATGACCCAAAATGTATAAATTTGATATTTTAGTTACTCTACTTAGTGCTACGTACGACATTGATCTCGTCATACGATAATTATTTCTCAGATCAATGCATACTTTCTCATAAGTTTGGCCTTGGCTTTTATGAATTGTTAAAGCTTCAGCAGGCATAATTGGGAACTGTTCTCTTATAATTTGGTACCCCATTCTATCATTAACATTCAATATGACAGAAATTCGTGATAAAGGAACTAAACACATTTCCATACAATTTTCACTCATATACTTTATGTATGGTCGTCTTTGCTCAACACCAGAGATCCCAGGTTTAGGTCTCTGCTACATAGCCTGTGGAGGGGATAGGCTGTGGAGGGGATAGTCACGTGACGCTGACGTCACGTGACGCTGACGCACACAAGCCAAGCGCCCCGTGTACATGTGCGCTCAGCGCTCGGCCGGCCTCGGCCAGCTAGAGAGAGCAAACATGCTATGCTCTTTCTCTTTCTCTCTTGAACCGGCGCGTCATCAGCCTCGCAGACGAAATACGTATATTAGCGGGCTTGACTGTCGCGTGCCTCTTTCTACACTAGATGCTATCAGATGCGATACACTATCATATCGCTTAATGATTTTACAATTTAGAAGTTAAAATCATTAATTAATTAAATTACCCAGATAGCACTGTTGATCTTTATGAATTCATAAAGATCAGATTCAGATCTTTTTGAATTCATAAAGATCAGCTGTGCTATCTGGGTTATAATTTCTTGTGTATATAAAAAGTATTAACTTAAAATTAAGGAAGTAAAGGATAGAAAAAGAAGATGAAATCCACTCTTGGCCAACGTGTACGTTTTTTTCTTACAAAATCATCTGTTAGTGATTTAAAAAGATGATTTATAATTAGCACAAGAAAATGTAAACAAAGAATTCATATTAAGGTTTTATTACATGCTAGTGGATAAATTATTCTAATAATATATTTGTTATTTTACTAATAAAAAATATATGTAATAAAATAAAAGAGAGAAATTATTTTTACAACAAAATAAATAATTTTTTAAATTTGTTAACTTTTACACAAACATATTACATTTTTTTTCAGATTTTTATCATCCATGTTATTTATGTTTTCTATAAATATTCTTTACATTTAAAAAAAAATAAGTCATGTAAAGAATTAACTTATTATGTATAACGAATAACGTAAATTATAAGGTTTATCACTGGCCTTGTTTATAACAAATGTGTTTAATACGCATCAAGTAGAAAGTAAGTTAATTAGCCAATGACAAAATTTATTTCATAGGAAATAAACATTTCATACGTATTTAACACATTCAGTGTAAATTACGATGCATCCGCATAGAAAACGTTTTGTTTACACAGAAAAAAGTGACCGCCCGCACGGCGCGTCATCGTGTATCCCCACTTTCTCAATCAAGACAGTCGGGTGACTTACTGCGCTTGCTTTTGTTTTTCTGCGATCGTCACGTTCATTGCGCTGTACCGATTTAGCTTAGCAAAACTCTTCTTAAGGTTAGATATCATCATTCTTTTTACATATTTTCAGTTTCTATTTATTCTTTTAGTGCTTCTCTCTTTATTTTTCCGTTTCTATATTTAGTAGATTTCTGCTCTTTTTCTTGTTTCTTTTCATCATTTTTCATTATTTTCCTCAATCCTTTTGCTAGTTTTTTTTTATCTTCTTATCTATCTATCTATCTTCTTCTTCTTCTTCTTCTTCTTCTTCTTCTTCTTCTTCTTCTTCTTCTTCTCCTCTCTCTCTCTCTCTCTCTCTCTCTCTATATATATATATATATATATATATATAATA
>NW_027269519.1:0-25006 GCF_030848805.1 Temnothorax longispinosus | reverse complement strand
TAGTCTTAGATGGATTCGTAATTTTCCATGAAAAGTGAGATCCATCCAAATTATTATTGCATTTTACTTCTTGGACAATCAAATTTGTCGAGAACAAATTTTAAAAGTGTCTGCTACAAATTACGTCAATAGTAGCTGTTAAATGTTGGCCGGACGGCTAGTAGAAATATAACAGAATCTGCTAATAGAATATAATGGTAAATTAACTGCCAAAACTAGGCAAAATCTGCCGTTTCGTAATCATTTAAATGATGTATTTCATTTAAATGTTAAGATAGATATGACAGATTCTGTTCGATTTCTACTAATCTGCTGTTAGATTACAACATTGGCAGGCTCTATCGGCAAAACACAAGTGTTTAATACAAACACAGATAATGCCGAATTTGTTGTAATATCTGAGAAAATCTTCTGTCAATCTGCTGTCATACCGCAGGCAGTTTGCTTACTAAGTTGCCATGTAAAATAAAGTCTTTAAATTATTAATTATTTGAATGCTATTTGTCTATTATGCCATGCCATCAATACAACAGATTTTGTAATCCTGATAAACAGCATTTTTAACATTTAACAACTTTCACAGATAATATTTATAATGTCAAGCGACAAACTTTATTTTTGAAATCTTATTCTTTGTATGCAAAGACATTGAACGTATTTTCTAATGACACAAACATGATGGACTTTTGATTTGACCTAACCTAATCTAAAAAACTATTTTTAATGATTAATCATTATTGTATCACAATAACCAGTAAGGATTTTCGCCTTCTAAGTCTTTATTCTTAAAAGGAATGGAATGAAAGTGTTTCGTTAAATAAATAGTTAAGTAAAGATATGCAAACTAAAAACATTTGGTAATTATACAGTTTAGCCCACTCACCTCCAATATCGATAAAATTATACTCAATCACGCGTTTTTGCACGAAACGAAAGAATTTGGTAGAAAAAAATCGTCGCTCTGCCGCGCGAAGCGAGATATTAATCGTTAAAGTTTTTTTTTGTTAAAGTTGACGACTATCTTTCAAGTTGCTGGCACTAGAGAAAAAAATAGTGAAACACCGGCTGCGTTCAGCCGATACTCCGCTAGCCTAGCAATCGTGAGCAGTCGCTCGTTTCCTCTCCTTTAGGGCCAATTTCACGAACCACAGTTAGCTTAACCGATGGTTAAAGTTAGCAGAATTGACCAATAGAAATGAATCCACCCTGCTTTCTATTGGTCAATTCTGCTAACTTTAACCGTCGGCACCGACGAGATACTATTAAAGACCGACAACCCTGGGTAAATTTTCGTGACTGCCCGGGAGCCCGGTGGTAATTGAAGAATACTGACATTATCGACTGTTTTGGCTATTCGACTATTCCACCGACGAGATACTATTATAGTAGGTCTACAATGCGAGTCGTAAAGTCGTGAGTCGTAAGAATTGACCAATCACAATCGAATTTGAGAAGAATAATCAACTGTGATTGGTCAATTCTTACGACTCACGACTTTACGACTCGCATTGTAGACCTAGCATTAAAGACCGACAACCCTGGGTAAATTTTTGTGACTGCCCGGGGGCCCGGTGGTAATTGAAGAATACTGACATTATCGACTGTTTTGGCTATTCGACTATTCCAAAGAAGGGAGTTTTACACCTCAACAAAGTTAGCCCCCCCAAGTGGATTATTGATATATTTTTTTTTACCAATCGTTTGATGGTTGATTGGTAGTATTTGGTACCGTATTCAAAACGTTCGGTAGTTTCTCGTTTTTCTAGGAAATCAAAAACAAATTTTTGATCTTCTTTTAACCCCCCCACTTTGACTGTGGTAGTTTTTTTTTTTTTTTTAATCGATTGGCGATTGATTGGCAATGTTTGGTACCGCATTAAAAACTTTTGGTGGTTGCGCGTTTCTTTAGAAAATCAAAAAAACAAATTTTTGATCTTTTCTTAGCCCCCCCACTTTGACTGTGGTAATTTTTTTTTTTTTAATCGACTGGCGATTGATTGGCAATGTTTGGTACCGCATTGAAACCTTTTGGTAGTTTCGCGTTTTAAAAAAAAAGAATTAATTGTCAACAAATTTTTAACCTTCTTTAGCGCCTATACTTTGACTGTTGGAAATTTTAAATTCTTTTTTTACCAATCGTTTAGTGGTTGATTGGTAATGTTAAGAGCTGTAAGTTATTGAAAATTTTATTTTAACATTCCAGTTATGTATAGTGACGATTGCACACATTGTGGGCATTCAGGAGCGCATACGTATGTATGTATGTACACGCACTAGGCTCTGCGGTCACATGCGCATGCTCTAGGGCTTAAGCGGGGCGCACACACTTCTGCACAACGCATAATGCGTAAGCATAAGAAAATTGATTGGTCTATTTCCTTATGCACATGCATATGGACCAATCAATTCTCTCATGCTTATGTTTATGCGCTATGCAGGTTTGTCTGGATTGACCTTAAAGGCCATCGCACACAAAATTGCATAGGCTGCATAAGCATAGCATAAAGCCCCTCGCACAATGCCAGGCAACAGGCAATAGGAACAGGGAATAGAAATCAGAAATCATGTATATATGCAGAATAAACAGTGACACAGGCAATAGACACAGAGTTTCCGTCACGTTGGAAATTCTGTGCCTATTGCCTATTGCCAACCAGAAAAAATATGTAATTTGCAACACGCATCTGCATACTTTTTCTTAAAAGCAACTATATGTCTTTTTTATATTTCCTTCTTGGCATTGTAAACTGAAGTAAATAAATGATTCTATTTTATATATCTATATAAAAAAGACATAGTTGCTTTTAAGAAAAAGTATGCAGATGCGTGTTGCAAATTACATATTTTTTCTTAAAGGAAATATACCTTTTTTTATACCAATTGATTCGTCTCATTATTCTGTGCATAAAAGTGTTAAGGTAACATTACCGAAAGCTTAATTTTTTACAAGATATTTTGTATTTTATGACAAAATATTAAAACTTTCAAGCCTTATAATTCCAAAAATTCTTAATGAAAAAATACTTTATTATAGTGTTTTGAAAAGCTCTAGAGATTAGCTGCAAGAATATGCATTGAAAAATAGGGATTTCCATTTAAGAAATTAAAGGTGTCGTTCACGTGAGCTTTAAACGATCATCCAAGGTGAAACCAATGGCACCATCTTATGTGCCCCTTCGATCCAAACAACTTTTGTATAAAACATTTCTTCCGAAAACGTCAACTTTCCAAGATAATCCAGGGTCCCGACCTTTTTGTTACACCCGGTATATATATATATATATATATATATATATATATATATATATATATATTATTCCTTTATATATATTTGAAATGCAATAAATCATTAAAATTATGATGGAGCAATAAGGAGCAATGAAGGAGCAATCGTTCTATGCCGTATAAAGTTGCATAGAGTTATTATAAATATGTTTTTCAATAAAAATTAGAAATTTTTCGTTTTTATTAAATATCTCAAAAAATAATAATTTTAAAAGGGGAGCAATTGTCGATTCTGAGAGAGCAATTAGGGAGCAATCGTTTGAGCTATAATTCATTAAAAAATATGAACTTGCAGCGCCAACTTATTTCCGGTGGTAAAACTCCCTTCTTTGGAATAGTCAAATAGCCAAAACAGTCGATAATGTCAGTATTCTTCAATTACCACCGGGCCCCCGGGCAGTCACGAAAATTTACCCAAGGTTGTCGGTCTTTAATGCAGGTAATAGGCTCGTTCCTGGGTACTGCAAATAGCACATTGGATCTACAAAAAAGCCTGACTGCGATAATTTTTTTGCTGCAGATCATCTGAAGTGATACCTCTCTGGTATCACATAGCAGGGGTCTGCAAAGCAATTTTTGATAATTTGTTGGATACAACTTATAAATGTTATCTAATTTGTTGTAAACTTTATAAACAAGACGTATATATCCATAAAGAATCTATAAAACGTTTAGTTAACATATTTTAATTATCCATTAAAGCTCCATGAAACATCTATGGTTGATCTATACAACGCGCGGCTAAAAGAGATCTATTAAGGGTCGACAGGAGTAACACTACCGACCTGTCGGGTTGCTTAGCTGCGAGTCCGTATTTTATTTATTATAAATTTTTTAAGAGCCAAAATGGAAAATCCAGCTATGTACCAGCTTGCGGCTGATATTACTGATTAAAACGAGCATAAGTTTAATGAGATTCGTTAATTAATTTGGCTAAAATTTGGGAAAAGCCGTTCCTAAGCAGCTTTGCAGCTCTAGCAAGCCTGCAAAGCTGCTTAGGAATGGCTTTTCCCAAATTTTAGCCAAATTAATTAACGAATCTCATTAAACTTATGCTCGTTTGAATCAGTAATATCAGCCGTAATAACTTTAACCATCGGTTAAGCTAAGGCTACGGTCAACGTGACGCTACAAATGCTTTGGAGCGTTCTTCTTCTCTTTCTTTCTTCATTAAAAGAAAAAAGAAGAGGAATGCTTCGAAGCATTTGTAGCGTCACGTTGACCGTAGCCTAACTGTGGTTGGTGAAATTGGCCCTAATACGTCTAATGGAGGTGCGAAATGTGGAACTATTCGCAGTCTTCGCACACGGAATCAGCTGCGGGCCCAACACTCTCGGTTGTGATTGATGGCCGCAGTCAGCCAATCAGCAAGCGAGCCGCCGGATGCGCTTCTCTTACAGCGTTTTCGATTTGCGACTCAAACCGACTCGGGTCGCATCATGTATACAGGACTCTAGCATCATTGACGTGGAAAACATACATATCTATGTATTTATTCCACGTCCATTGATGCGACCCGAACCCGAGTCGGGTCGAGTAGCAAATCGAAAACGCCATTATTATTTAGGACTCTAGTCTAGATATACTATGTCTATGGCTATTACTTTAAAGAATACTGCACTCTCTTAAGATTTAATATCGTATTGATCGGAAAAGAAGCAGGTGCCATAATTTGAACAAGAAGACCTCTGTGAATATGAGTATGCAAAAACATTTAAACTTTTCACATCAAGTATTCAAAAACGATCCAATCTTATTCGAGAGTTACGTTGGAAAGAAAATTAAGATAATGATGAAGGACGAAAATATTCACTGTGGTGTTGTTTACACGGTTGATCCGGTATCAGAAAGGTTAGAAAAGCTATTGAAATTATTTTATTAGTAATCTATAATACATGTAATAAAATTCTAAGATATCACAGATTTTTAATTCTAAACTTAATTTTACTTTTTATGATAAAAATGGAACGTATTTACGTCTGTTAGGACAATTCTCTTTTTTATATTTTATTTGCCTGAAAAGCATAATCTTTGAAATCTGGATTTTATTATGAAACTGAATGTGTGATGTACATATGTGCTTTTATGTAAACACATCTTTTTATGAAAACTCTTTGTTTATATAAAAAAATATGCGCTTTATTTTTCTTTACATTTATATAAAATTGTATCTTCTCGGATCTTTATTTATATTCATGATTAACTTATACTTTAAAAAAGGTATTAGTTTTTAAAAAATTTATATTTTGGAGAAGTTTTACAGATTTTATTATAGATACATTATTGTTTATAAAAAAAATACTAAGAAAGACTCGAGTTACGCCTTTCTAGGATTTTTCTAGGATAAATGGAACTTGCAACGTTTCTTGTATTCTTCTCCCTTCCCTTCTTATTCTGTTCTAAATAAAGCGGATCGTTAAAGCTTGTTCGTCATACTTGGTCAATTGTTATTAAAGATGCCATGTAGACGTGCAAGAGAGCTGTACTCAATAAACAAATTGCCTGCAATATGACAATAGATTGGCAGTATATTTGCTCACATATTACAACAGATTTGATATCATCTGTGTCCGCATTAAGGTGGTCCTTTCGTGAGAACAAGTATTAGATAGGTACCTAAATTTGATATATGTTAAATATACAATAATAAGGGGCATGTGCACGAAAAATCAAGTGAGGTTACCGACACTTTACAAGAAATAAGTCATTCTAAATGTGCGTTCGCGGAGCGTGCCATTGTCATTCTATCCTTGTTTACATCTAATGAACGAGAAAGATAGAATGATGCAAATCGCCACGTCCGAGGTTTTCAACGAATAATACATGTACTTAGCGATCAGATGAATACATTATTCATGTCTTAAAATATTCCCTGAAGTTTCCGGATTTCGTACATACCTTGAAAATAAAGGCTTGCCGAATGTTTTGCTCTGATATATGAGGTTAAATAAGTAGTGGTCCAATCGCATATTGCTTTACTCGTACTGTCATGCCTGACCTAATCTAAATCGAGTCCAACCGCACTACTATTGTGATATTTTTTTAATTAGTAAATAATTAAATACGATTAAATCGTGCGTGTAAAATCATATTATATTATTATCATTATTGGGATGTTGTGTAATGTTTGTCAATATGTCTGTTTTCAATTACCTCATGACGGACTGTTACTTGACTAGCTGGATCCGCGAAAGGACCACCTCGTTCTTTTGCCGGCAAAACCGATATAATCTGACAGCGAATTGTTGGCAAAAACCGAACAGAATGTCATTTCGTAAACATGTAAATGAAATATATTATTTAAATTATATGATTGCAAAATGACATATTTTGTTCAGTTTGCAGTCAATCTGATATATTCTGTTAGTGGATTCTGTTACATTTCTACTGATAAAATTCTATTGACAATATTTATAGCAGATACTTTCAAAATCTGCTCTCGATAGATTTGGCTAGAATATTCAAGTCAGAGATTTTGACAGGAAACACATATTATTGGCATGAGATATTGTAATGCTTTTTCAATGAACTTCTGTAATTCAACTCTTTCTTGATATGCTGTTTTTTATGAACAATAATACATTTATTCTACTATTACAAGCAATAGGTTGTATTATATATTTCTTACATTATTTAAGTTCTATTTAATGACTTTTTATATTTGAGATTGTCAATTTTAATTATTTAAATGCAAATAACGATATATTATTTTGCAGCATTGTGGTTCTACAGTCCAAAACGTCTACACAATATCGTCTTAAAATAATATTCAGTCATGCGATAAAAAATGTCGAACTAACATCGGAAGTCGAAATGCTTGTGCCGGAATTGTTTTCATTATCACCTGCAAATCTTTCACATGTGATGGTTACTAAAAGAAAGAATATTGTTATGCAATTATTATTGGACAATCGATTTCCAGTTAAAGAGGAGGATGGTATTTTATTGATAGAAGATACTGTCTCGATAGAACCCCCATATTATCCCGAAAATTGTACCTGTACTAATAGTATTATTCTTAATAAAGTACAGAGTATTTTACGCAAATAAATGTAAAAGTTGAATAAAATCAACGGAACCAAAACAAAATCATAATCCAAGAATACCATGATTTATCCTAAAAAAATATATATATATATTTTTAAATAGTGTTCGCGATCGAACCTAAAACCGGTGCCGTTTAATTAATCCAGCGAATAATACAGCGAATTAAAATTATCTTCTAAATAATTTTTGTTAAATTCTGCCTTTCAATTTAAAGTTGTCTAAATTCAAAGTTATAAAACTAAGAATAGATCCGTTCGCAGAAATAATCATATATTTCCCGGAACACGAGAAGGGCAGAAAAACAGTGCTAAAGTTTTTGCCTATACCGACTCGCTCCTTTGTCTCGGGGCCTCGGTAGGCGAGGCAAACACTCGGGGCAAAGCGAGCGGGCGGTATACCAAAACAGCTGATCGATTGCCGACCTCGAGATCAGCTGAGCCGTTGACATTCGTCAAATTACGGATTTCACGGGATGTCGACAGCTGATTGGCTCAGCGGATTTTTCGGCTCGTTACCGGGGGTCCGGAGGATTCGAGAAAATTCCGAAGTTCGCTGGGAATAAAACCTCGGGCCTCCGCGCGCGAGCACGCACTCGACCAGAATATTCCGGCGAAAGTGTTTCCTTAAATCGAAACAAATTCTCTTTCGATTCTAAGGCTACGTTCGAAAACTTTACCCGGGTGCACCCGCCGAGGCCGTAGCCGAGGCTCACGCTGTTCGGAAACGTTCGGGTTGTACCAGTGTGACAAAGATGAAGTCGTTCGGAAACTTCACCCGGGTGCACCTCAGGAGGAAAATTTTCCACCCTGAAATTTCAAGATGAATGCGGGTAACTTATTGAATTTGGCGAAATTTTTTAAACTGTAGCAATGGAGTTTCTTCTTCTATGAAACTGGGCACGTATTATGGACTTGTTCGGAATGGATTCCGATCGGAATTATTCCGTTTTCCCTAGAAAAGACAATAGAAATCTAGGAAATAACTGAACAATTCCGATCGGAATCCATTCCGAACAAGTCCATAATAGGTCCCCTTTCGGAATGGATTCCGATTGAAATTATTCCGTTTTCTGAAAAACAATAGAAATCTAGGGAATAATTGAATTTCGATCGGAATCCATTCCGAACATTTCCAATCTGGGGACCTATTATGGACTTGTTCGGAATGGATTCCGATCGGAATTGTTCAGTTATTTCCTAGATTTCTATTGTCTTTTCTAGGGAAAACGGAATAATTCCGATCGGAATCCATTCCGAACAAGTCCATAATAGGTTCCCTGGGCACGTATTATGAAACTTTTCGGAATGGATTCCAAACGGAATTATTCCGTTTTCCCTAGAAAAGACAATAGAAATCTAAGAAATAACTGAACAATTCCGATCGGAATCCATTCCGAAAAGTTTCATAATACGTGCTCAGTTCTAGTACATACATCTATTACGTATCTTTTCTCTTCGAAGCGAGGCTGGCGAATATCGCGAACCGTGCGTCTAAATACTCAAATTCGTAGCTCCATTATCTATTTGCGTTGCGATTTGCTAAATTGGTCGAACTGTTAACCTATACTAATGACTCTGATTAGATTTAAGTAAAGTTAATTATATTCTATTACCTACCGCTAATTTATTATCAGATTTTATCTACGTTTAATAACATCTTGACGCTAATTAATACGAACATATTTTTCTATTATTCATATTAATAATTAATAATTCATCTTATATATGGTGCATTCCACGTATCAGGGGTCCACCTAAAAATAAACTGCTTGGGATTTTTTAAATAATCATGAAAACATGTTAGTGCACATATTGTATAAGGTTAAAGGTAAAAAAATAAGTATTATATGCCTTGCATCCAAGATAGAGATTAGAGGTAGGTTCTAAGAAACTTTCTTTTTTTTTTTGACATTCGTAGCTAAAATTATAAAATATACATTTCTATAGATATAAATTTTTTAAGATTTTTTTCATATTTTCAGATTTAAAAAGTTAATTTTAGTGAAAAAAATTTAATAGTATAAAAAAAATCAATTTTTTACTTTTAAGTAAGTAAATAAAAAATTATATCCACTTTTAAAAATCTGAAAAAATTCTCAAATACTCCAATATATATAGAATATGGTACCATAAAGGAAATTTTGGGGTCGCAATGGGATCCACTCGTAAACGAATATTTTTTCCAAAACAAAATTGGATTTTCAGCCCAGCCAAAACTCTATAATATCAATTTTTTAAAATTAAAATCTAATTATTTAATACTACATAAATAATAAATTTTTAACAAATAACTATGAACTAAAAAATAGTTCTAGGGTCTGCGTTATATATTTTTTCTTCTGTTTTTTTGGAAAGAAGTCTTGTTTTTTTTTTTATCAAAACTCAATTTTTTTAAAATCAATTTATCCTCGCTCGCAGGAATAATCGCATGATATTTTAATATATCTGAAATAGTTTTCGCTAATGCAAATCTTGGTTTCAAAAATTTACTTTTCCTAACGCGAGCGTGAAATGGGCCGCTTTTCGCACTTGTTTTGAGTGAGCAAAACGATCCATTTCGCAATGATGACGTAAGCGTTGAAACATGGAGCCATTTCTCAACTAGTGGAGAAATGAAATTGTAAAACAAGCGCGAAAAGCGGCCTGTTTCACGCTCTTGTTAGGAAAAATAGTATGAACAACTCGTGGGAAGAGTGGTCGAGCCCAAATGAGTGTGATGGTCGCACTCGCTTCGCTCGTGCGACCAACTTTACACTCATTCAGAATCGACCACTTTTTCCACTAGTTGTACAATATACTATTTTCCATGTGCTGTGACAAAGAAGTACCATTCTGCCGTGATATCAAAAAAATCACGCGCTTGGTAAAGCAAATTATGCAAATTGTATTTATTTTTATAATGTTGGCCGGCTCCTAAAATAGATAATTTTTTAACAGGAATATCCTTAATTTTGTTTTAAGTTCTCTATTAATATAATTGTTAAAAAGCGTACACTGCTATACCGTGTTATGAGTAAAATCGTCTGAAATGATGGCTACAAAACTGTAATAATGACGACTTTATCATTCATTTTATAATAATATACTGCAGTATGAATTGAAGTCTGATTATTGTTTATTTTACAAATAAAGCCGGCCAACATTATAAAAATAAATACAATTTGCATAATTTTTTCAGGTATATTAAAATATCATGCGATTATTTCTGCAAGTGAGAATCAATTAATTTTAAAAGAATTTAGTTTTGATAAAGAACAAGACTTCTTTCCAAAAAAAGAAGGAAAATTAGGAATTTGCACATTGCTTTATTTCGCTCATAAAGGTTCCTCTATGAGGAAGCAATATTAGTTTTGCTAATTTGCGCATTTACAAATGGTGAGGAAGCAATGTGCAAAATCCTAATTTGCACACTTTTTAAATTTTTTTATATATAATTCTTTAAGATTTGGTTGATTAGACTAAGTTTTTTAGGCTTCCATGTATGTACGGATTCCCCGACAAATGTTTGTAACACAAGAACTAATCACCTAAATTTTAAAGAATTACATATGAAGTAGGGATAGAAAAGACCGAAGAATATAATAGAATTAGAAATAGCCCGATATCTCAAAATTTGCGGAAGTTATAGCTATCACAGACATTTCTAAAAAAATTATGGACCTTTGATCGCGTTTAGGGGGGAGGGTCAAGTAAATGACTTAAATTTTGCGATTTTTTTTTGAAGAGAATAATAAATCGACTGTTTTGAAAATTAGTGCATATTTTTATTTAGTATTTAAGGACGTTCTCCGGCTCCAGTCGTGCTCAACTTGTATTCGTGCTTAAAAAGATGTTTATACACAAAATATTACATATAATAAACATCTAAAAAATAAGAAGTTTACTTCACGCGTGAGAACTCATGCGGCGTTACTAATTGTAAGTAACTGACGCCTCTCCTTTTCTGTCACTCTGAACCAAGCGAAAAATTCATCAAATCGCGTACTTTACACAAGTATTTCTCGAAAACGAGTACCGCAAGGGTATTGACACTTAATTGCATATTATTTCTATTTTTATGGAGCGTCATATACTAATTTAAATTTTTCAAAAACATTTAGAGAAAACTTTTTTCACAATTCATTATAATCTCTCTTTTACAATAGCTCGGAATAGGAATTATATGTTAAAAGTTGAAACTTTGAAACTCAGTATCTCGATTTTTAATACCGCAAGAGGTATTGAAATTTATACCATCGCATAAAGCACACTTAAATAAACGTATATTCACAGTTTCAAAAAAATCTAGAGAAAATCGATTTTCCGGAGAACGTCCTTAAACTATACACACAGGAATTTTTTTATGTAAAAATAATAAAATGAGCAGTAGCTGGTTGAAGTTGCCTCCTCATGAAACGCGCCAGGGATCGCAGAGACCGCTCTAACCATCTGAAATCAAAATTCTGGGAAAATTTCATCAATTTATGAAAAAACGCTCAGCATGAACCTATTTAAGAAAAAAAATCTAAAATTAAAAAAATAGAAAAAATTGTTTTTTTAATTATTTTTTTAATTTTAGATTTGTTTTTTTCTTAAATAGGTTTATGCTGAGTGTTTTTTCATAAATTGATGAAATTTTCCCCGAATTTTGATTTCAGATGATTAGAGCGGTCTCTGCGATCTCCGGCGCGTTTCATGAGGACGGTGACAGCTCATAGTGACATAGAATTGTCCGTTAAAACAGAAGCTAGTGGAACTTAAGATCAGATCTATCGCGTGCGTAAACTGAGGAAGACTGAGTTTAGTTTTCTTGGCAATATGATTCCATCGTTTTTCTATGGCTTGATGACCAGGTCTTTTGGAATATTAGTAAAAAGTGCAGTCACATCTAACGAAACCAATACATTATCATCCTCAATTCTCGCACCGCTAATCATTTTGATGAAAGACCAACTGTCCTTGACATGTGAACGAGGTTTAGGCACAGATTAGTCAAGAATATCGTGTAATAATCTAGCCACGCCATACAATGGACTCCCCAACGTGGAAACGATAATTCGGAGTGGGAAGCCATTTTTATGTATTTTCGGTAGTCTAACAACGTGGGAGATTCCCATTAGTACAATTGAGTTGTTTATATGCCTGCTCACTGCAAATGATGTCTTTATTATACCAAGTTTTAATTAGTTCGTTAAACTTTGTTCTTTTTATCGGATCCTTATTTAATTTTTTGTATGTAGAACTATCATTGAGCAAATCGGTCATTTGATTAAGATACATGGTCTTATCTATATATAATTACGCAGTTACCTGGTCTTTGTCGGCTTTAGTAACAAAGACATCATCATTCTCACGGAGAAATTTTACGCAGTAATTGAATTCATGTAAAATGTATCTGTCTATGTAGTTGATGTGTTTGTCATTACTTAAAAATTTATATAGTGAATTGGCTATACGGATACGTGCTTCTTCCAACAGATCTTTGTCAATCTTATACGCATTACCACTCAACATTCTTGATTATGTCTACAACCGTCTGTACGCGATCTATTTTATCCTTGGGATTAATAGGAAGAGCGAATCTATCCCCTAAACTTAGAAATTTAAGAATTCTGTCTGACAAATTTTCAAATTGAAAAATGCCAAGGCAAATTCGATACTTTTGCTGATCGACACAATTTGATCTGAAACTTATTTTTTATTGTCTGAAACTAAACATTGTTTATCGTATTTAGAAAGTACAAAAATTCGGAATTAAGGTAGTCCTTTCGCCGACACAGCTAGTCAAGTAACAGTCCGTCATGAGGTAATTGAAAACAAACATATTGACAAACATTACACAACATCCCAATAATTATAATAATATAACATGATTTTACACGCACGATTTAATCGTATTTAATTATTTATACTAATTAAAAAAGTAGTGCGGTTGGACTCGATTTAGGTTAGGTCAGTCATGACGGTACGGGCTGCGTTCGGAACCGTCACTCGGGTGTGCTCCCTTCCCCTTTTAACTTGCTGAGATAGAAGAAGAGTAGAAGAGGGGAGTGTGCTCGTGTGCGCTCGGGTGCATGACGTTTCCGAGCGCAGCCACGAGTAAAACAATATGCGATTGGATCTACTACTTATTTAATCTTATATATCAGAGCAAAACATTCGGCAAGCCTTATTTTCAAGGTACGTATGAAATCCGGAAACTTCAGGGAACATTTTAAGACATTAATAATGTATTCATCTAAGCGCTAAGTAATACATGTATTATTCGTTGAAAACCTCGGCCGTAGCAATTTGCATCATTCTATCTTTCTCGTTCATTAGATATAAACAAGGATAGAATGACAATAGCACGCTCCGCGAACGCATATTTAGAATGACTTATTTCTTGTAAAGTGTCGGTAACCTCACCTGATTTTTTGTACACACGCGCCCCTTATTACTTTATATTTAACATATATCAAATTTAGATACCTATATATCTAATACTTATTCTCACAAAAGGACTACCTTAAGTAAAACAATCATTGGAAATAATGAGAACAAAAATTGTTGAAAATTCAATTATTTTCATCTAAACTTGTGCGTGAGCGGAGGAAGGATCGAAGTAGAGGCGCGTAAGCGGGGCTTATTTCAAAGTCAGTTTGTTTGTCTATTTACAAGTATATTTACAAGTCTATAACACAGCTATTTACAAAGCGTTTAGGAATCCGCGAGTCACGGTTTTAATTCCTCGAAAAGCGACGCTTTTTCCGCGAGCCACAGTTGTCGCCGCACGAATTATTGCTTAGCGGATAACGATGGGTTATTCCGCGAGCCACGGATCGCGCCGTCGTCGAAGACTTTACGCGAGCAACGAACGGCCTTCTCGAATCGCACGAAAAAACTGCTTGAATTGCGACTAAGAACGTATTGGAAGCGAATGCGAGGCGCGCGCGGTGGTTCGGGCTTCTTATACCAACGCGTCACGCATCCCCGCCCCGGTAACGAGCCGAACAATTAGTCTAGCCAATCGGTCGCCGACCCACTGACTTGTCGTTCGATTTGAACTCAGCGAATTTCGGAGTTGGCAACCGATCAGCTGTTTTCGCCGTGGTCATGCGCTCCGTCCCGAATGTTTACGTCGCGTACTGAGACAAAAGGGATAGAGCAAGCACATGCGGAAAAACAAGAGATCGTTTCTCGGCTTCTCGAAGATTCCTAGAATAACGTCGGTTGTTCCCGAAATAATGCTAGGCTTAACCGAGAATTCTCCTCGCGATTATTCACGCGGAATTAAGGTTCGATCGCGAACATTCCGCCCGCCTCGTATGGTGCAACCTACGATTTAATTTTCGCATACGTGTATGCGCTTTGAGAGCCGCGTATTCGCAGAACTGGAAAACTATTATTAAATTATAATTGTCTAGGTTTGCTTTCGACGCGATTTCTTTTACGCGACTATTTCGCTCGAGCATTTAGCCGATGGCCGTACGCGGGAGATATATGCTGCTTTAATCTTATTTTACACATATAACATATACAGCGATCACGACAAGAAGATGACGATTTCGCGATTATTCCTCGCTTCCCGGTGCGTCGCAGTCCGGGAGGAGGACGAGCTTGCTCACGGGCCGCGTGAGCGTCGATGCCGCCGTCCTAACCTTGACGACGCAAACCTGTCCGTCGTTTCCCGGGAATAGCTCCTCGATCCGAGCGAGAGGCCACTTAGTCGGGGGCGTCGTCTCGCTTCTCACGAGGCACAAGCGGCCCGCTCGCACCTCCATGTCGGCCTTGAGCCATTTCGGCCGATGAGCCAGCGTCTGTAGGTACTCCCGGGACCACCGCGCCCAGAAATGGTCTCGCATCTGCTGGACCTGTTGCCAGCGAGACGGATCGAGTCGTTTTCTCCTCCGTCAGCGACGGCTCACAGGTACGGCGCCGAGAGTCGTGCCTATGAGAAAGTGGCCCGGGATGAGGGGGCAGAGATCCTCCGGGTCGTCCGTCAGGGCCTGCAGCGGACGGGAATTCAGGCACGCCTCGACCTGAGACAGCAGCGTGGCCATCTCCTCGTAGGTAAGCATCGCCTCGCCAATCAGTCGCCGCAGGTGGATGCTTGGTCGACTTGACGGCCGCCTCCCAGATACCGCCAAAGTTTGGCGCCGCGGGGGGATTGAAGCGCCACGCGATCCTCTCTTCGACGACGCGTCGGCCCTCCTGGCTGCCTGCAGAGAACAGAGCGCGCAATTGTGCGTCGGCACCGACAAAATTTGTGCCGCAGTCGCTGTACAGCGTTTGGCACAGACCTCGGCGAGAAACGAATCGGCGCAGCGCAGCCAGGAAGGTGTCGGCGGTGTAGTCCGAAACCACGTCGAGGTGTACGGCTCTGGAACATAGACACACAAACACGGCAATAAATGCTTTAGAGGCCCGTTGGCCTCGTCCTTTGGAGGTCCTCAGCCACACCGGTCCGGCGTAGTCGACTCCCGTGTTCAGGAATGGCCGAGCGGGAGTTACCCTCGGGCCAGGGAGGCTTCCCATGAGCGGCTGCGGAGAGGCCGCCCGCCATCGCACGCACGTCACGCAACGCCGAATACAACCTTTCACCAAAGTGCGGCCGCGAGGGACCCAGTACTCCTGACGAAGAGCCCCGAGGGTCATCTGCACTCCTCCGTGCAATGTCCGCCGGTGGCACGCCTCCACGATAAGCCTCGTTAAGTGAGACGCTACCGGCAAGATTACGGGGTGCTTAGCGTCATAGGCGAGCATGGCGTTCTTGAGCCGACCGCCGACTCGGAGCAGACCTCGCTCGTCCAGGAAGGGGCTCAGCGGGGCGATGGAGCTGCGCGCCGGCAGCGGAGCGCTCTTTCTGAGGGCCGCCGTTTCCTCCTTGAATTGCCTGGATTGGACCAAGCCGATCCAACCCACGATAGCGTCGTCGAGCTCTTTGCGTGTTAGTGCGAGGCCAACGGAGTTATCGGGCTGATCTTCGCAGGCAGCCCGCCTCGCCCGCAGACACCGTAGCCAACGACGGCACCAACCTGTCGTCCGCAACAAGCCCGTCAGGGACGAGTGCCTCGTCAGCATCTCCGGCTCTTCGCGGGCCTCCGTCGAGGTCGCTGCGGCACGCGAGAGCGCCGTTCCGGGAGGTCGACCGGTATAGCGTCGTCCAAGGGGGCCGTCTACGGACCGGTCTCCGATCGGAGCCAAGTAGGGCCCTGCCACCAGAGCGCGTGTTCCACGAGCTCCCTTGGTAAGAGCCCCCGAGAGGCGCAGTCGGCGGGGTTCTCACGCCCGGGAATGTGGTGTCAACACGCCTTAGGGAGAGTGAGCTGGATCTCGCTCACTCTGTTCGCTACGTAAGTTTTCCAGGAGGCCGGATGGCCTCGAATCCAGCCCAGCACTACGGTCGCGTCAGTCCAAAGATGAGTCAGATCCTCTTCGATCTTGAGGACCCGCCGAACGTGATCGGCGAGTCGGACGAGTAAGGCGGCAGCGTTCAGCTCCAGTCGTGGAAGACTGACCTGCTTCAAAGGGGCGACCTTGGTTTTCGCCGCCACGAGGCTCACGACTACCTCGCCGCTCGAGCTTTCGGTCCGCAGGTAGACCACCGCTGCGTACGCCTTTTCCGAAGCGTCGGCGAATCCGTGAAGTTCGCGTTTGACACCTTCTTGGTCGCTCTTCAGCCATCGGGGCACTCGGATCGTTTCCAGCAGAGGCAGCTCGGCCTGGAATTCGAGCCATCGTCGGACGTCGGTGTCAGGGAGCTGCGAGTCCCAATCCAATCCCAGCAACCAGGTGGACTGAAATAAGATTTTAGCTAACACGGTAGTAAGAGCGAGCCACCCCAGCGGATCGAATAGCCGAGCGGCTAAAGATAAAACCGATCGCTTCGTAATAGCCTCCAGTCGGATCAGTTACGTCGAGTATGAGAACTGGTCTTCGTGCGGATGCCAGCGCAACCCGAGGGTCAAGTGGCTCTCTCCCGGCAGCCACCACCGGGGCTTGCGTTGAAGGCGATCCTCAGGAGGGACTTCGTCGAGTATCGAAGCCTTGTTCGCCGACCACTTCTTGAGCGGGAAGCCGCCCGCCATGCAGATTCAGTCCAGCTGATCTCCTTAGCCCTCGAAATCGTGTCCGCGCCAGACAATACGTCGTCCATGTATGTCTCCAGTAGAAGGGCGGTAGCTCCTAGCGGGAACTCAACTCCCTCGTCTTTGGCCAGCTGATGGAGCGTGCGAATCGCCAGGAACGCAGAACAAGCAAGCCCGTATGTGAGCATGATCAAGAGGAACTCCAGCAACACATCGCTAGGACTCTCACGCCAGACTATGCGCTGCAGATCCCTGTTCTCCGGGTGGACTTCGATCTGCCGGTACATTTTTACAATGTCCGCCGCGAAAACGAACCGGTGACGCCGCCACCGGAGTAAGATCTCTGCCAACGCCGGCAGCAAGTTCGGCCCGGTCTGCAGATACTTATTTAGCGTCGCTCCCGTCGGCAACGCGGAAGAGCCATTGAAGACGACTCGCAATTTCGTCGTCGCGCTGGTCTCTTTCATCACTCCGTGGTAAGGCAGATAACAGACGGGCATTTTCGTCGAATCGGCCGGGGGATCGACCGGCGTCATATGCCCGAGCTCGACATATTGACGCATGAAGTCCGTGTACAGCGCATGGAAGGGAGCATCCCGCACGAACTTCGCTTCCATGGCCTTCATCACGCGAACGGCCGCGCGGCGCGTACCGTAGAGATCCGGCATCAGCTCGATGACGGGGAGTCGCACGACGTAGCGTCCGTCAGGTTTACGCGAGTGAGTGCGCGCGAAATGCTCCTCACACCCCTGATCGGCTTTCGAGAGCGGTCCAGTCGCCAACGGGACATCCTGCTGCTCCCAAAATTGCCTCACTATTTGCGACAGGTCGTCCTCGACACGGCACTGATAGGATTGCGCGACGTGACTCGAAGCACTTTCACCAATAGCGCCGGACAGAATCCAGCCGAGAGTCGTGTTTTGCGCGACGGGCTCGCGGTTACCCCCCTTGCGAAGTCCTTCCTTCAATATTACCGCGTAAACGTCGCACCGAGAAGGATATCCACCAAGTCGGACGCGCTGAATTCGGGATCCGCCAGCTCCAGACCCCGAAGATGAGTCCACGTGTCAGCGCCGGCCTCGACACCGCCGGCGTATATTGTGAGCCGGGGGAGCACGAGCGCGGAGACCGACATCACGGGGCCGTCGGTTCGCGGTGCGAGCGTCAACGATACGCGTCCTTTCGCGACGGCCGTTTTCTGTCCGCCGACGCCGAATATCGAAACCGACATGCAAGAACGCGGTAACTTTAGTCTTTGCGCGAGGCGCTCGGTCACAAGGGACGACTCCGATCCCTGGTCGACCAGCGCGCGAGCGTGATGCAAGGTGCCGAACCGGTCGGCTACGCGAACGCGAGCGGTGCCGCGGTAGCGAGCTGGCGTGGAGCACCGCGCCCGGCTTTACGGCAAGTCTTTGAGCCGCGTGAACCGTCTTCGTGACCTTGACCTCGCGGCACGCATCGTGGACGGAAGTATGATTGCGTGCCGCACGCATTTTAAATATGTAAATAATTCAAACGGCATTTTTTATTTATATCAATTGATTTAACAATTAAAACAATTAAAAAAGGCCAAATTTCGAGCAATAATAGGTGTTGAAATTTATATATTCAAATTACAATAATACAGATAAATACCATATAATAATACAATAAACAGATTGGTTTCATAAAGAAACTTTTTCTGGGAGGCTATTGTCCTTCTATTCGAATCATCCTATTCAACACAAAATAGGAACTATTTATAGTATGGTTGACAGAGCAATTATATTGTCTCATCCTAGTTTTTACAACAAAAATTTAATATTTGTCATTAATGTATTGCTTGGAAATGGGTATCCCATCGATTTATTATTCTCGCATATCAATAAAAGACTGAGAAAAATTCAATCTATAAAGAACAATAATATAGATGATGATTCTGAACGTTCGCAAAAAGTGAAAAGTTTTATTGTTATGCCTTATTTAAAAGATACTTCTGAAATTATCACCTCAGCGGTCATCAAATCAGAAAATTCCGTGGGATACCGTATTCTAAACAAATTAAACAGCATCATAAAAGTCCAGAAAGATAAGAGCGCTCAATCGTCTAAGAATAATGTTATTTATAAAATCTGTTGTAAGAATTGTGATGCCTCTTACGTCGGCCAAACCAAGAGGCAACTACGTACTAGAATAAAAGAACATCAAGCTAATATTAGATTAGATGCGTCCAAGCATTCGGTAGTTTCAGAGCACATTACCAAATTTAATCATTCTTTCGACTGGGACAATGTGGAGGTCTTAGAAGTGGAGCATAATTATAAAAAAAGATTGACTGCAGAAATGATACACATCAAAGAGCAGCCTAACGGCATAAATTCAAACAAGGACACAGAATTATTAAACGAGGCTTATTTTGATGTGTTGAGGCTGTTGTCATAGATATATTATTAACAATGATTACTGGTTGCTCTGCCCTTGCGATGTGAATGTTTTCTCAGTCGTCTGCGATCTTTATCTACGAACACCCGCTCCTAATTGACGATGGAAAGAATTCTCTTGCGTTCCTGTGGTACCGACCGCTTATGTAAGTCCACTTTTACGAGTCAAACTCAATTAAATTCACGTGTTTCTACGGAATTTCAAAATTTGATTCAGTTGCCACTAAGAGGGTCTGGCGACAATGGCTTTCGTTCGCACCAACCTCATGCATGGACGCACATAAGCATTGCAACGTAATGGACGATCAATTTAGCGTTAAATTTGACTAACATTCGACAATAAATCGTAGCGCCGGATCGTATCCGAGTCCTTTATTTGTTAATTCGACGTATTTATGAAATTGCGGTTCTGAAGAAAGCCAAGTATGGCCGAAACGTAAACCAATTCATTTGTATTATTGTAATTTGAATATATAAATTTCAACACCTATTATTGCTCGAAATTTGGCCTTTTTTAATTGTTTTAGCTGTTTGCTTCATCGAGCGTAATTTTTTCGTTATGATTTAACAATGTTCCAAGTTCCAAGTACATCTGGAAATTTTTTCAAGTTGATCGCAGTCGTCAATTTAAAATGGTGGACGATCAAAGTGTGTGGAGGGTCAGACTGATCCAGTGTTCTTTTGAAAAAAACGTAATTTACAAAAAAAAATTTTATTTTTTTTATTTTTAATATTTCTGGCTAAAAATTTTTCTGGCAAAAAAAACAGGGTCAAATTGACCTTGTGTGTTCTCCGAGGGTTAAATTGGCAAAAAAGCCTAGTGTCAAGTTTGCCCCGATCTCCCCTACCGTGTATGTACACACATATCTAGTAAAATATATAGGAAAAGGTTTTAGTAAATCCCAGTCGTTCGTAGTAATGATAATAATATATTTTGCTATAAGCGTTTGCTCTGCTAATTACAAAAATAGCATTGTCGATCATTAGGAATGTATACATTGCAAATCGTGAAATGTTGAGAAAACGGGCGACCCAACAATTTTCTAATCGATATTTCTCATTCACTTTTTAACGACCTTTAAACTTTAAAACTATCTCTTTTAGTCTCCTAATATAAAACACCCTTTTCACTTTACAAAGTGATATTTTGCTTAAAGCACGATGCTGATACAGTTTAAATATGTGCTAATTAAAAAGTATAATAGATATGACTTATGGCGATTAATTTGTACATGCGATATTTTTTACACTTTCATGTACATATTTGCAATAAAAAATCACGCAAAAATTGTGAAGGATTATCTAAAATAATAATTATAATAAAAGTCTACACCTTGTAAAAAATAGTCTAAAATAGTTGCTTTGCGACAAAATTACGGAAAGTGTAAGAAGATGCGGCTAGGAAAAACAAAGCTTAACTCTTAAAGGCTACATAGTCCATATATAAACCTCACATATGGACCTTTGATTGCGTATAAAGCTGGATTTAATCAGCCAAATCAAGAATTATATATTAAATAGGGATAGAAAAGACTAAAAAATATAATAGAATTAGAAAAATTGACAATAATTAATATTAAATTGTCCAAAAACATTAATTTTTGAAGAGTTTCAAGTGGTTGAGACTTAAGATGTAACCTTTAAGGGTTAATATTATTACCATATTATATTTAAGATTAAATATACATAATTACCCAATTTAAATTCAATGCGATTATATCGAATGAGATATTTACATTATACAAGATTCAAAATTTCTTTGTATTAAATGTAACACATATTTGCACAATCTGATCCATATATGGGGTGTCTGACAAGTTACTGATTAATCCAAAGGGGAAAGTAGATTAGATCAAACTGAAAAGAAAAGTCGTGTATCATTTGCAAAATTCGCAATAGTTATTAAACCGTCTGAGCAAATGAACGCATCATAACCGATAGGTCAGACTTGATAAGCATGTAAAATGATGTTAGTTATTATAGATCTTTCAGCAAGGTATCATCTGATAGAAAGAGGTGAACCATAGTTTTTTGTGTGCGGTCGTGTCACGCGTTCGCGTATCATATTTGTTCGCCACTCGCTGCGTGACTCCACCTCTTACAATCAGATGATGCTCATCCTGCTAAGAGATTTAACTAAAACATTTTACATGCCTACCAGTCCGGTCTACTGCTTCTCATACGCTTATTCGCTCAGACGTTTTAATAAAGCACTTAATAACTATTACAAATTTTGCAAAATGGTACATGACTTTTCTTTTCAGTTTGACCAAATCTACCTTCATTTTTCGGTTGATCAGTGACTTGTCTGACATCCTCATCTAGAGTCACATATTGTTAGTTAGAATAGAAGCATGTTTCGCATTAAATGCACAGCTAAACGTAACAGATTGTTCATCTTGATTGCATTTTGGATCTATTGGATTGTCAAGAATTTCTTATTATATACCCTTGTTTAACGCAAGATTAAATTCAAATTCGTTCAACGTAATACATTTCGTATCATTAAATAGCCTCATTCAGCGAAAAGTTTAATGCACATATTTAATACATATTTATAGAATGTAAATTACTTTAGTTGGAGACATAAAAATAATATAATTGAAACGTTACAGAATAATTATATAAGACTCGAGATCCCTTACTGCAACTATATTGGATCATGTTTGAAGTAAAAAAAAATAAATTTTACTTATTGTACCATATATCGAATAAATTCGTTTCTTCGCATACCACCACGTGTAATAGTATGAATGATAAAATATACTTAACATAACAAAAACTATTTTAATTTAATTATTTAGTAATTATCTAACATATTATTGTATGTAATTTATTATATAATTATATATTATGTATATATATATATATAATTTAATTATATGTATATATATATATATATATAATTTAATTATATAGTAATTATCTAATTTTGTCTAATATACGTCACGCGTGTGCGCGTGTAAAATTTATACCTTACGTTCCCAGAATATTTGGAAAAAAATCTTTATGAATTTATCAAGATTTACAATTTTTAATAATTCGTAAATAAAAAATAATCTTTGGCACATCTATAAATTTACTTTATATGAATTATATGCAAACGAAATTCACCTCAATATATAACGTAAGAAAAATTTATACAATTTTTCATTTCTAACATTATAATCTAAAATGGCAATAAGAGACTCCAGAGAATTTAATAAATATCATTTATCTTAAAAAGTTAGTTTTATTATAACATATTTCAAAACTATTTATAACTCCTATAAAAGGTAAAAGAATTAAAATTGTAAGAATATTAAAACTTGATAAATTTTACGAATCATAAAGATGCTATATTATATGCATTATCCCTATATTTGCAAGCAAGTATTAACTGGATCTTTTTAAAGTTTACAGTATTCTAAGCTATTAGTATCCAAGTGTCCGATAATATACAGTCTGTAACAGTCATGTGAGCGATCATATTATTGCTTTAAATATAAAATTTTGTATATAGTTCTATTATTGCAACATCTGTCATTGCTTGGCAGCGTTATTCTGAGCCTCTCATTTAGGAATCCATGTCCAAAACGAGTAAGTATCATATTGCTCCAATTTCGAATGATATGGCTTAGCCCATACTTGTCGCTTTTTAATGTTTTTATATTACGAGAGATCATGAAAATATAATTATTCAAAAATCTAATAATTTTTTTTTTAATTTTAATTTGAAGACAAAAATAATCGTCCATATGCTCTTGTGTAACAGACTATAAGTGTGAAACCTAGATAGCTAAATATGTTAAAGAGATTTTGGAAAGTGTTTAGTACAAATTGTCTCAGCCAAAAGGCTGATTTAACAGCCTTTAGACAGATTTAATGCAAGACATACAATATCTATCGTTGATAGAAATATAGCAATTTTTCAATAAAATATAACGGGAGTAGATTAGCAGAAACTCAACAGAATTTGCTTCCAATTTGCCTTTGAACTGCGTTCAAAACCGTTTTAGTAAATTGATTTCTGCAATTTCGATATACCGTATCATATTATATCCGCAAATTCTGCTCAGAACAGCAAGCTTAATGTAGATACAGTTCTCGCTCATTTACTATAATTTCCGTTTAAATATGTCTCCAATCTGTTAGTAAACACACTAACAATTTGCTTATGATTAATGAGCAATCATAGAATTAAGTCTATTTAATTTTTCTTTTCCAAAATGCAAATATATGTTTGGTGTGTAAGCACTTAAATATTGTATAGAGGTTTGCACATTGCAGTATCAACGCGATTAATTTTCGAGTGACGTAATAGTACACCTTTCGTTTGTGATAAGCAAAGAACAAATGCTCAAATAAGAATGCTCTATCGCTCACATAAGAAAACAACATCAAATGCGTGCGGTGTCAGTGTGTAACATAATTACAAATGATTAACAAGATATACCTAAACAGCTCATTTGTATATTTAGTTGGTGCTATTGTATCAAAATTTTAATTACCATAAAAAAATATGTACTTAGTGTTTCTCTATAAATATAAAATGCTAAATTTTAATGGAATTTACAGGTATTAATAAATAAATGTACCTTTTTATTTGTTTGTATTATTTCGTATAGTAACAAGTAACGCTCAGAATTTTCTGATTGAGCAATTCAAGTAATTCGAATTATAAAACTCGAATCTTAAATTGTTCAGATTATTCAAGTCTGAATATACACTTCAACAATTCGATTCGGAATTAGGTAGAATAGTAACATAAAATAAGACGATATATTTAAAAACCAGGCAAAAATTGATTA
This sequence comes from Temnothorax longispinosus, assembly GCF_030848805.1. Lineage (NCBI taxonomy): Eukaryota > Metazoa > Arthropoda > Insecta > Hymenoptera > Formicidae > Temnothorax > Temnothorax longispinosus. The sequence continues at coordinate 416 of NW_027269519.1, read as the reverse complement.
TTTTTATTTGCTTGGATTTTCTTTAATGTCTCAACTTTGAATATTTGTACTTTACCATAAAAAACTACTGTAAATTGCGAGCAAGCAGTTCAGTTATTTCCGTTAAAAGTGTTTGAATTGTTCGTATTTTTCACACAGTTCGTGTTTCGTTTCGATCTGTTAGAACAATTTGGCCACATGATTCATTCAAGTATGCATGTATAGTATAAGCCCTAGTAATAAGGAACAATAAATTTGATATTTTACTTTGTATCGTAATCAATACGAATATATTACACGGCAAAGATCGTATTTTTTATATTTATGACATATCTTTTTATATTTATACATTTTGTATATTTTTTACTTTATAAATATGACAGCGAGATTAAAAAGTAATTGAAATTCTCTTTTATGCTATATTCTAATATCGTGAC
>NW_027269518.1:0-2256 GCF_030848805.1 Temnothorax longispinosus | reverse complement strand
CAGGGTGATTCAGAACAACCCCGCGTCCTTGTAAAGACGTATTCTTGAAGTGATTTTAAGACAGTTTTTCCTGTACGAAAATTTTGTCCGAAGCTTACTTTTTGAATTACTGGAGAAATATTTAGCGAATAACGGGGCGCGTACAGAAGGTAGGCAGGGGCGGCGCAACTCACCGTCCGACGCGGGCGTTAAGTAGGGCGCTCGCTGCGATCAGCTACACTCGCTGATCAAGAGACACGGTAGCAATTATTGAGATTCGTATTCTTGGGTAAAGATACATAACAGTCTCGCGCCAAGTATAAGCGCATCGCGAGACTGTTATGTATCTTTACGCAAAATACGAATCTCAATAATTGCTTATGCACATACACGGTCCCTCTCTCTCTCACTCACTCTTCGGTGTGGATTGTCACATGAGAACGTGAGGTGCGATCCACGATGAAATTATTCATCCGTCAAGCTACAGCAGTATGAAGACATCGAATCTCTACAAGGTAAGTGAGTGAGTGACTGAGTGAGTGAGTGAGTGAGAGAGAGAGGGACCGTGTATGTGCATAAGCAATTATTGAGATTCGTATTTTTGCGTAAAGATACATAACAGTCTCGCGATGCGCTTATACTTGGCGCGAGACTGTTATGTATCTTTACCCAAGAATACGAATCTCAATAATTGCTACCGTGTCTCTTGATCAGCGAGTGTAGCTGATCGCAGCGAGCGCCCTACTTAACGCCCGCGTCGGACGGTGAGTTGCGCCGCCCCTGCCTACCTTCTGTACGCGCCCCGTTTATTCGCTAAATATTTTCTCCAGTAATTCAAAAAGTAAGCTTCGGACAAAATTTTCGTACAGGAAAAATTGTCTTAAAATCACTTCAAGAATACGTCTTTACAAGGACGCGGGGTTGTTCTGAATCACCCTGTATATATTTTCATATATGATACAAATTTTTTTTTACTTAAAAAAATAGTGACTTGATCAACAAATACAAAAAACATTGTTACGTCTTGGAATAAAAAACCATCATACAGCAGATAAAAAGTATTTATGAAGAATGCGATAAAGAAAGGTGAAAATAAACAAGTGCCCAAAAGTTAGAAGTTCATTATTATAATAAATTGAAATAATATTAAACCTGTGCGTTCATCTATGCGAAGTAACATTGCTTCGTATTTCTGTTTCCATTTCGTATATGTAGCTTTCGACACCATATTCTTGTTGAAGTTTCTGTGTAACCACAGTTTATATCTTTTTCTTTCCATGTTGTATTCAGTGTTTCAATATTCACTGCAATTCAATGCAACAAAAAAATTAGCAATATACAACAGTATTTTACTACATCAATTTACAACAAAAACATAAATAAAATATTAATTAATTTTATGACAAAACTATACAAAAGACTACAAATATTTTAACTAATTTGCATACATTTCAATACATGTTACGTTCAAGTAAGGTGAAAAAATGATGCATGCTTATGGCGTATGAAAGAGATTGATTAGGTTTATTTATTTGCTTGAAATAAAACATAAAGAAATAAAGCCCCTATGAAAAGCGCAAAAGCATATACTTGTTACATATGTGCAAAGGTCTCACCATGCAAAACGAGGAGTTTATTTTCATTACAAAGGCAGGATGAAGTGTGCTGCTTACGAGCTTTCCCCTTTTTCTCTTTCTTTTACCTTATTTTCGAATGAAAGAGAGAGAAAGAATTACTCGCGAGCAATATTTTGTCAGACTTATTGTAAAGTTATGTACATATGGAGGGGTTAAAAGCCATAGTGGTGTAAGTCACTTTTTTAACCTATCGAGTTAAGTTCATAGATGCAATCTACACATGCAGATATGTTGAAAAAAGAAAAAAAACAAAGTTGTCAAAAAAATTAACTTACACCACTATGGCTTTAACCCCTCCATATATACAATGACGTTGATACTTGTTAAAATGATAAAAAAATCTTACCTTGAATACCTTAAAATGATCTCTGCTATCTGCTAATGAATGATATAATTTTAATGGAAGATGTACAGGTCAACAATGCAGTCTTTCAAAATCTGAATGTCAAACTGAAAACGCAAATATTCGAAAGTCACAGAAATAGTAACTGCTTCCGTGAATGCACTGCAAGAAGACGTAAATTACGTAGTTACGTATTATAAATTCACGTATACACAATATAGGTGATCAGGCTTCTCTCATGTTCGGCAATTGACATCTGAAGGTTAATCGACCGATTAGATTAACTCGCGTTGGTGA
>NW_027269517.1:0-2263 GCF_030848805.1 Temnothorax longispinosus | reverse complement strand
GGAGGAGGGAAAAAAGGAAGGGGGAGGCCAAGGTGACAAAATAAGCAAAGAGGTAGGACGAGAGCAGAGGAGTTGAGACGGGGTATGAACCCCCCCCACCCAGCCACTTTCATTATAGAAGAGGGAAACTCCAGTTCACGAGTATTAATATGGTGGAACAGGTGAACTTAGATTATGGAATAAAACAAATTGACCCTAGGCGACAGAGCCATTTATAATATTTATCGTCGACCATCAACATTCGAAGGGACTTGAGTAAGGCCTCGTTGGAGTTAGCTGTAACGTGCTAGCGGCAGTGGGTTCTGGGGTACTACTCAATAGGTGGGCAAATTGTGGAATCGGACTAAGGAGAGGTAGGAATGATTAATCGATACGGGTAGAGCATAATGTAAGCTAATAAGAGAAAGAAAAAATATTACACGAAGACGTTCGAACGAAATTGTACTCTGCTAATTGCATTGAGAGATCAACCTAGACATTCGAGGGCAAGGGGCGGCGGGAGGGTGAACACAGTCTTAACGACTTATTTTTATAAGACCGGTGGGGTATATGAGGCGAATCTGAATGTTAGGCGTGAGTAATTGCCACCATACAAAATCGTGCCCGTCCTCTCAGAACGGAACGATCGGTAAACAACGGCTTTTACCGATTCATAGCTACTATATCTAGTTGGAAGGCTGGCATAGCAGGGACCATGCCGTGCGTCGAAGCGTTCGAAGATATACAAGACAGAGACTATAAATTACGACGTAGCTACGATGCAAGGGTTAAGTGAGGTATGAGGAAGAGTGGTTAAAATTATCGACAGTAGGAGGAGAAGAGCTTCTTGGGAATAGTGAGTCTTAATGGGTAGTAGTGGGGAAAGGACAGCGGAAACCCCGCCCAACCTGAAGCACAGGGCTGACGCGGGGCGGGCTGACAAGCAAATTGAGTATGTATCACACGCGGAAAGAGCAAGTACCAGAGATATGCTATAAGACGGCAAATGATGAAGCCCATGAACAGGTATCCGAAAACAGAAAAGACCAGTAAGGGAGAGGGGATAGCTGTTGTGAGACTGTTAGCCACCCCAGAACGCGAGTAGTGCGAACAGAAGGGACGAGATGGGAAAAGCCGAAGGAGAAGTGGTAGGTGGGGGTCGAATGGAATAGAATGAGAGAGAATAACGAAGAGAGATAGAAAGTGGGGGGTGATAGAGATCCCGAAAGCGTAGCAAAAAACGTAATAGAGGAGTGAAGTAAGAGAATAGAAAGCGGGATATCCCAAACAACAACGGCTAAAAACCAACACTAAAAAGCGGAAACAAAACAGTAAAATAACTGGAAATAAGCAAGAGTAGTGAAGTACAAAAACAACCCCATGAAAAAAGATACAAATGAAAAACGAAAAGCAAAAAAGAGACCCCTCGGAAGACAAGAAGAAGAAACAACGAAAACGCAAGACGGACACACCAAAACAAAAGAAAAAAGACAAGGGAACGAAAACAGGGTGCAAGAGCAAGCATGAAGGAAAGACGGACACGAGAGCCCCATCAAACAAACTAGGACGAAGAAGGAAAAAGAAAAGAACAACAGGGGATAAAAAGGAACAGCGCAGTGTACAGCAGCCCGAGAAGACGCCACAAACACAAGGGGACAAGACAGCAATAGGAATGAAGAAAGGAGACCCACGAGATGGACAAAAAACCTCCCACACACAAAAGACTAGGCTAAACAGAGACATAGCCATAAGACAACGCACTCACAGGAAATAAAGACACAAAAAAGGAACCACAAAAAAAAGAAAGGTAAGAGCGTTCAGCACAACAGCGACGGCGCAATGAGACGAGGAAGGTACCCGACACACCTACCCACGAAACCACCCCCAGGCACAACGCATCCGAAAAGCGCCGGGCGACTGAATCCCACACAAGAAAAAAAAGCACACACACAACGGCAAGACAAACAGGTAAGAATGAGAAGCAAGGAGAAGAAGATCGAACCCATCGGGACATACGGACCTATAAAACACAGCACCCAAGGGCAAGCGCGGTGCCAGGAAGCGAAGAGGCAAGCTGAGGTAAAAAGGGAGAGAAAGGGAAAAGTAAGATGGAAAAATTGTAAGGTGTTGGTAGAATGAACAGAGGACGAGAGAGCAGCGCAAAGCCGCAAAGAGGCAGGTAATTAAATTATAGCATGCTTTTTTTGGATAGGTATAATGGTAAGATTGTAAGATGGGTTTATAGAGGAATTGAAAAAAGCATAGGTGACGGGGTTCTTAATGC
>NW_027269516.1:0-2281 GCF_030848805.1 Temnothorax longispinosus | reverse complement strand
TTGATTGTGGTTGGTCAATAGCTTACTGCTTACGTCTTACTGCATACTCTTGCTGCCATTGTAGACGACGCTTTAGAGCCGGAAGCAAAGGACAAAAACTTACATCTTCTTACCATCTTCCATAATTCCTTTTTACGTTTTCCTTTCAATGTCGGTTTATTACAGGCTCAATTCGACCATTGGGTTACCAGAGAGAAACCTCTAGAAAATTGATTGGTCCATACACATGTGCATAAGGAAATAGACCAATCAGTTTTGTGTTATGCTTACGTATTATGCGTTAGGGTGCCTCCCCCATGCAGGACGGAATCTCGGAAAACGGAATCTCGGAATCATTCTGATTGGTTAGTCCCATGAGGCTATTGGTTAGCCTCATGGGACTAACCAATCAGAATGATTCCGAGATTCCGTCTTGCATGGGGAGGCACCCTTATGCAGAAGTGTGTGCTCCCCGTTTTTATTCAGCAGATACAACTGTTGAGTGTCGTCTTATCAACGACGCTACATTGATTAGTTGAGTCTAAAAGTAACAGCCAATCACGTTCGACTGCTACTGAGCGGCTTGGTCTGCTGAACGCGACCAATCACGTTCGACTGCTACTGAGCTGCTTGGTCTGCTGAACGCGCCCAATTATGTTATCACGTGATCGATACGTTGGTACAGAGAGAAACCGGTTTCTCTCTGGTTGGTATATCTGATTGTTCGAAAACTTCGAAACAGCAGGTTCAGGGAATCGATTCTGTATCTTGGGACGAGGTGAAAATTACAAAAGTGAGGAAATTCACTAGAGAATCTACAATTTCATTTGTCGAAATCTAGTAAATCTGTTCACTTTTGTAATTTCACCTCGTCTCAAAATACAGAATCGACCTCCAGTTACCGGTTACCGGCGTCAAAAGTCTGGCTGAGTCTGGCTGGAATTTCAGTGCAGTAATCCTTTATAAGACAGAAAAAGATTCTGATTGCTGACTCAAAGACGTGCACACGATTTCACAGATTCTTTAAACTTTAAGTAGTTTTCGTAAGTACGCCAATGTTTTCTCGTCGTTTATTTATTAAATCAAAGAAGATTCTACATAGCTCGTCAATCATAACTTTGCATCGTTTCAATGGCTGCGTTCAGCCGATACTCCGCTAGCCTAGCACGCGTGAGCACATGGTGGAAGTCCACCATGCGTGAGCCATGGTGGAAGTAATAAGGTGTGCTCTTGCGCACAGGCATTTCTACTGACCATAAGAGAGCGTGACAAGATTCCGCCATCTTGTATAATTTAAATGGATATTAAAACGAAGACTCAGGCAAGAAAGGGTTTTAATGAAAGATCTTTCGTGTATAAATATATTCTGGTGAATATATTAAAAAAATATAATAAATATAAACACATAAATATAAATAAACAAATATAGCAAACACATAAACACAGTATAATAAACAATAAAAAGATAATAAATATATGGAAAATATAATAAAAAATAAAATTATTTTTTATTTGTAAATTTTTTCATTTTTCTTTTTTGTTTTATTCTAGCATTTTCTGCCGAAATTTTTTTATTGATTACTCGAAGTCTTATATATGTTCTTGTTCTAATTAAACAAAGTAGAACCTCGCGCGGGATTGTTATATTTTTCATTTTCTTTTCAACCCTATTTGCGATTGCTTCAAATATCGACGGATCCTTCCGCATGAAGGATCCATGGTAATCTTGGAATTCTTGGTTCATTATTTTCCCACTTTTAATAAGTCTGAAGAAGGACTTATAATTTTCCCTCTAGAGATGTAGTTAATCCAGTCATTTCTGGATTAACCAACATCTCAGTAGGATTACCTAAATTTTTATATTTATTTATAAATTTAAAAGCGGCATAACCCGCGATATATTTTAGGCCTTCTTCTTCTATGACGTCCACAACTTCTAAATTTTCTACTTGGCTCAATAATTTATATTCAGTCTTCAGAAGTAGGAGAATAATTAAATGTACTACTACTACTTGGATCTGAAAGAAAAGGTGTGAAGCAAAACATGCATATATATTATTATATCGGAAAAACACTTTTTGACAATTTCAAATTTCAATTTATTTACAAATTTCATTCATTTATTGAATGGGACTCGATTGCCCACGTCACTAATTAATAATACGATCATAATTAATATTTATAATAATTACAAAGTAAGGCAAATTATATATATTGAAATTTTTTATAATAGACATCAGTATGCTTACAATAATGTAATTAAACTACCATTCTAATTTAAAGTACAATTTAATTAGAATAA
>NW_027269515.1:0-2079 GCF_030848805.1 Temnothorax longispinosus | reverse complement strand
CCATTTATAAAAAGGCGTGTGTTACCTGAGTGAATTTCGTTTGTATCGTAAATTGAAGCCTCTTTTTTTTTCCGCGATGCCGATTGGCTATCTCGATTGATTGCCGCGCCGCGTAGCTTGCTTCATCCCGTGAGGGACTGTCATCGCGGAGTGTGGCGAGTTTCGTGCGTGTATAGTGCGTCGTGTGTGTCATGATGTGACAGCTCGCGTCGTGTCGCGAGGTTAATCGTCCCGCGTCGTGTCGCGATTAATAATGTGTTAAAGCTAATTGGCGCGCGCGAAGCGCGCGCGTCTGTAGTGGTCTAGTCCACTTTTAAAAAAGGCGTGTTACCTGAGTGAATTTCGTTTGTATCGTAAATTGAAGCCTCTTTTCCGCGATGCCGATTGGCTATCTCGATTGATTGCCGCGCCGCGTAGCTTGCTTCATCCCGTGAGGGACTGTCATCGCGGAGTGTGGCGAGTTTCGTGCGTGTATAGTGCGTCGTGTGTGTCATGATGTGACAGCTCGCGTCGTGTCGCGAGGTTAATCGTCCCGCGTCGTGTCGCGATTATTATAAAATAACATAATGTTAAAGCTAAATGGCGCGCGCGAAGCGCGCGCGTCTGTAGTGTCTAGTGTTTATAAAAAGCGTAGAAACAGATTCGAAATTCGAAACTCCAGTCTCGTCGAAATACTCGTAACCTCATGATTACATTCAGACCTGCCGTGCGCAAACTTACATGATCGCACAGATAACATCGGCGATTTGCAAGGCGGAATTGTTGTCGAATGAAATTTGCTCAGGACGAAATAATCTAGTAGAAAATAGTGTGCATAACGTACGGTTTGAGTTATTGCCTTTTACGGAAAATTGAAAACATCGTTGTATTGAAAAAATCTTGTATGTTGAATGGCTTTATTTCCTGGAAAAGTGATAAAAATTAAACTAATTTCGGTAAAGAAATGCACAAAATGTTCCAAGAATTCTTTCACTTGCAGATTTTTTTTGCGAGATTACATTTTGTTTTACACAAATATCGATGTATAGCTTCGTCTGGTTCGCACGTTGTGCAAGATGAATAATATCGGAAATTGTTGAGACTAAGAGGCTTGCAATTACATTTGCAGATTGCTAATATAATACTGATATCCATAACATATGTGCATGCTTTACCAAAAGCTTTCGTACCGCAAATGCCACGTACTGTAATGGTTATCTCGTCATCATTAATTCCATTTGCAAATGTAATAGCAATCCTTACGTCTCAACAATTTTCCGAATATTTTAATTCTTGCACAACGTGCGAAAAGAGAAGCATAACAACATCGATATTTTTGGTTCAAACCAAAATGTAATCTCGACAAAACAGAAGTGAAAGAATTCTTGGAACTTAGTTTAATTTTTATTCCATTTTCCAGTAAATAAAAGCCATTACAACATACAGAGATTTTTTCAATAAGAGAGTTTTCAATTTTCCGACGCGCGCGCTTCGCGCGCGCCATTTTCATGCTTTAACATTATGCTATTGCTTTTATATAATAATCGCGACACTATTGTATAATAATCGCGGACGCGGGACGATTAACCTCGCGACACGACGCGAGCTGTCACATCATGACACACACGACGCACTATACACGCACGAAACTCGCCACACTCCGCGATGACAGTCCCTCACGGATGAAGCAAGCTACGCGGCGCGGCAATCAATCGAGATAGCCAATCGGCATCGCGGAAAAGAGGCTTCAATTTTACGATACAAACGAAATTCACTCAGGTAACACACCCTTTTTTAAAAGTGGACTAGACACTACAGACGCGCGCGCTTCGCGCGCGCCATTTAGCTTTAACATTATTATCGCGACACTACGCGGGACGATTAACCTCGCGACACGACGCGAGCTGTCACATCATGACACACACGACGCACTATACACGCACGAAACTCGCCACACTCCGCGATGACAGTCCCTCACGGGATGAAGCAAGCTACGCGGCGCGGCAATCAATCGAGATAGCCAATCGGCATCGCGGAAAAGAGGCTTCAATTTTACGATACAAACGAAATTCACTCAGGTACCACGCCTTTTTTATATGT
>NW_027269514.1:0-2293 GCF_030848805.1 Temnothorax longispinosus | reverse complement strand
GTGGTCCTTTCGCGGACCCAGCTAGTCAAGTAACAGTCCGTCATGAAATAATTGAAAATGAACATTGCAACATCCCAATAATTATAATAATATAAAATATGATTTTACACGCACGATTTAATCGTATTTAATTATTCATTAATTAAAAAAACATCACAATAGTAGTGCGGTTGGACTCGATTTAGGTTAGGTCGGGCATGACAGTTCGTCAGCGTCACTCGGGTGCCCCTGCATCCCTTCTCCTTCTAACTTGCTGAGATAGAAGGAGAGGGGAGTGTGCTCGTGTGCGCTCGGGTGACGTTTCCGCCGAACGCAGCCACGAGTAAAGCAATATGCTATTGGATCCACTACTTATTTAATCTTATATATCAGAGCAAAACATTCGACAAGCCCTTATTTTCAAGGTACGTACGAAATCCGGAAACTTCAGGGAATATTTTAAGACATGAATAATGTATTCATCTGATCGCTAAGTACATGTATTATTCGTTGAAAACCTCAGCCGTGGCGATTTGCATCATTCTATCTTTCTCGTTCATTAGATGTAAACAAGGATAGAATGACAATGGCACGCTCCGCGAACGCACATTTAGAATGACTTATTTCTTGTAAAGTGTCGGTAACCTCACCTGATTTTTCGTACACATGCCCCTTATTACTGCATATTTAACATATATCAAATTTAGGTACCTATCTAATACTTGTTCTCACGAAAGGACTACCTTAAGTTAAAACCGATTTGTCTGCGTAGCAAGTGGGTAAATTACTGATTATTTAAGAACTTTATTAGTAATCAGAGCGGTGCTTCATTATTGTAAACTACAATTACTGAGGGCCTTATCTGAGGCTATGGGAGTAATGGACCTGAACCAACTAGCACATGACGTCCGATGATTTTTTCCGATGTTTTCATACTGTGCCAGGTACTATATTTGAGTATTGGCTCTATTTTACATATTGCTTTCCTTTTGTCGGTAATTTATTATCCATTTTACATACTTATGTAATCTAAGATAATACAACGTGAAGATATAGAAGAAATTATATAAGTAATATGGGTTTTTGTGTGGGTGAGGTGCAACATGGGGTGATGTGCAACGTTTCCGATTCCTGTCGGCACGTCGACATTTGACAGACCCGCATACTGCGGTTCTGTCAAATGTCGACGTGCAGACCATGATCGGAAACGTTTGCACATCACCCATGTTGCACATCACCCCACACAACCCTATATATACATATATAATTTCTTCTATATCTTCCACTTTGTATTAGTCTTATGATACTAACGTATTGTACAAATAGTATAAAATTACCTGAAGCAGCCCTATTTAGTAAAATATATCCAATACTCAAAAAATACGATAGTCACTTGCACAGTATGCAAACCTCTTAAAAATCATCGATCATCGCTGCTAGTTGTCTCAGTTCCATTCCTCCCAATGCCTCGAATAGGCCTGTAGTTTATGTTACATAATGAAGCACAGCGATTTACTAATAAAGTTCTGATAATCCTCATATTTTACCCACTTGCTACGCAGACAAATGTTTTATACTTAAGGTAGTCCTTTCGTGAGAACAAGTATTAGATAGGTACCTAAATTTGATATATGTTAAATATGCAGTAATAAGGGGCATGTGTACGAAAAATCAGGTGAGGTTACCGACACTTTACAAGAAATAAGTCATTCTAAATGTGCGTTCGCGGAGCGTGCCATTGTCATTCTATCCTTGTTTACATCTAATGAACGAGAAAGATAGAATGATGCAAATCGCCACGGCTGAGGTTTTCAACGAATAATACATGTACTTAGCGATCAGATGAATACATTATTCATGTCTTAAAATATTCCCTGAAGTTTCCGGATTTCGTACGTACCTTGAAAATAAGGGCTTGTCGAATGTTTTGCTCTGATATATAAGATTAAATAAGTAGTGGATCCAATAGCATATTGCTTTACTCGTGGCTGCGTTCGGCGGAAACGTCACCCGAGCGCACACGAGCACACTCCCCTCTCCTTCTATCTCAGCAAGTTAGAAGGAGAAGGGATGCAGGGGCACCCGAGTGACGCTGACGAACTGTCATGCCCGACCTAACCTAAATCGAGTCCAACCGCACTACTATTGTGATGTTTTTTAATTAATGAATAATTAAATACGATTAAATCGTGCGTGTAAAATCATATTTTATATTATTATAATTATTGGGATGTTGCAATGTTCATTTTCAATTATTTCATGACGGACTGTTACTTGACTAGCTGGGTCCGCGAAAGGACCACCTTAAGAGTTG
>NW_027269513.1:0-2284 GCF_030848805.1 Temnothorax longispinosus | reverse complement strand
CTACCATATTTTGTTTTTTTTTTTGAAATGCCATGTTATCTTACTATTTTTTTAGAACGATAGATTTTAATACCTTAATTATACCAAAATTACAATAACTTTCCTCTAGAATTTGTATTGCAAATAAAAAAAACGTTACCTTTAAGATCTCCAACACCATCACCCTCACTATCTTTGAAGCTTCGTTGGATAAATTTGATAAAGGGACATTGTTTGCCACCATTCTGAACTAGATTCGCTACAGCCAAGATTAGGACGATAGTAATACCGCGCAAAGCGTCATTACACCCTTCTTCTTGTAAGATTGATCTTAAAAATAAATTATAAAGAATTATTTATGTGACAACGTAATAATATTTGCATATAGAGCATGATTCTCTAAACAAATAGCATCAATTATACGTATATTTTGAAAGCAATAGAAGATAAAAGATGGAGGTAAAAGTTAAATTTATTGGAGATAAAATAAACTTAAGATAATTATGAATTTTGAAAATAATCAATGGCTTTCCTGGCGAAAAAAATGAGAAGTTTCATAAACGTTTGTTTAATGTTTACGTGAGCGTTTGCGGAAGTTCGTTGAAGTTTAGAAACGGTCAGTAGAGAGTTCGTAGAGCGGAAATTGCAACGCTGCAGCGTTTGAAAGGCGTTTGTATATAGCGTTTTGAGAGTTTGCACAGCGTTTTACATGACGTATGACGTTTGCTGAGAGTTCTTTAAAACATTTTAGAGATCCTCTGTTAAGCGTTAGGCTGCGTTCGGAACGTCACCCGGTACACACGGGTATATACTCCCTTCTCCTTCTAACTCGCTGAGATAGAAAGAAAAGGGAGTATACTTGTGTGGCACTCGGGTGACGTTTTCGAACGCAGCCCTGATAAGTCGAAAGCGTTTGCTTTCATCATTGAAAACTGCGTGCAGCCTCTATTGAGCTTACGGGCGTTTACTCTTGTCGTTAGAAAAACGGCGTAATAGTCCAGTCAAAATACGATTAGACCTAGAAAAAATTGCAACACAAGGTTTTTTACGTTATTGTGTTCAGAAAAATATACTGAACAACATATTCAAATTCCGCCATTTTTTCGCTATCCCTAAGTATGTTTTTTATTAACATTTTATAAACAAATTCGTTTTTCTCCCCAAATACAATGAATTTTGAAATTTTTGTAGAGATCAAGTTGTAGAACAGACCAATATCTACAAAAAAATGTTCTTATGATTTTTTGAAATATCTCATATTATTTGAGATATTTGCACAAGAGCTACTACTCGCGGAGCGGAGCGGAGAGTTCTAACAAGCACACGGCAGTCTCTACCGGTCGCTGCTAGTTCTCTAGGTTCTACAAGGAACTTGAGTTGATTCTCGATACTAGTATATGTGTCTATGTATACACCCACACACATATATATATTATATATATATATATATATATATATACTATATGGACAATCTACGGTCACTTTTATCCCCCTCTGTCCAAAATTGGTATGGACGGATTTTAATGACTAAGGGCGAAAAATGTTCGTCTTGAAAAGAGCTTTCGAAAGGCGTGTGGCATATATGCGCAATTCAACATGACGTCATAGTTATGGCTGCTTAAAGGGATAAATTCAAAATTTCAGATTCAAGTACATGACGCCATGTTGAATTGCGCATATATGCCACACGCCTTTCGAAAGCTCTTTTCAAGACGAACATTTCCGCCCTTAGTCATTAAAATCCGTCCATACCAATTTTGGACAAAGGGGGGGTAAAAGTGACGTGGATTGTCCCATATATATGTTATATATATATATATATATTATATATATGTGTGTGTGTGTGTGTGTGTGTGTATACATAGACACATATACTAGTATCGAGAACCAACTCAAGTTCCTTGTAGAATCTAGAGAACTAGCAGCGACCGTAGAGACTGCCGTGTGCTTGTTAGAACTCTCCGCTCCGCTCCGCGAGTAGCTCTTGTTGCAAATATCTCAAATAATATGAGATATTTCAAAAAATTATAAGAACATTTTTTGTAGATATTTGTCTGTTCTACAACTTTGATCTCTACAAAAATTTCAAAATTCATCGTATTTGTGGAGAAAAAACGAATTTGTTTATAAATTGTTAATAAAAAACATACTTAGGGATAGCGGAAAATGGCGGAATTTGAATATGTTGTTCAGTATATTTTTCTGAACACAATGACGTAATAAAACCTTGTGTTGCAATTTTTTCTAGGTACCCCTCCTTTTTTTTCCGTATTTTGACTGGACTATAAAGAGCGTTAAATGTTAT
>NW_027269512.1:0-2310 GCF_030848805.1 Temnothorax longispinosus | reverse complement strand
GTTTTTGTCACTTCTCGGAGTAAGGAGGAAAGAAGAAGAAATGAAGAAAGAAGGATTTAAGACTCTGAGGGGATAGAAAAAAAAAAAAAAAAACAAAAAGCAAAAAAAACAAAATGCATGAGTGTGAGGACGGTGAAGGGGGTCGGGGGCGTGCGGTTTATAGTTGGAACGTTGTCCAAATAGGGGCATTAAATGGGTTTTTTATCAGTTTTTCAAAAAAGTCGAAGGGGATGGTACGGGAAAACTTTTGCATTTCAGGCATTTCCAAAAGTGCGCGCGATCAGACGCGATGAAGAGAAGAAGAGAAGGTAAGGAATAATTAGACAGAAGCGGACAGAGCTAAAAAAAAATAAACTCCTCTGGAGAGTAGCCCAAGAGCGGCCGAACAAAGGGGGGCGGTGCGCTGAATGTGCGGAATCAAGACGTATCCCGACGATCGGTCGTGACGAAAGCGTAGGCTTACATGCGGCGGCTGCGCACTGCCAGCACGGGGAGCTCTGGGGAACCTGGCCAAAAAAGGGCCACTAGTGCAGTACGACAATCCCCCAAGCCAGAGCCAAACGGCGTAAGAAACGACTTGAAGTCTAGGAGGGTGGGAGCGGACGAGGGACCGGGACGAGGAGAGGGTGCCTCTCGGACCACGAGACGCGTCTGAAAGGGCCCTCGGCTAGTCATTTCATTACACAGGTTAGGGGCGCCGCTGTACCAAGTTAAAAAGAAACCCACAACTTAATATCCTGGTCTGCAGCAGCTTAGGGTAGGCAAGTCCTCCCACCGCGACTGGGCTTACACGTGTGCAGACGCGTTACCTCCCCCCCCTCCCCTTCCCCCCCCCTCCTGAGCCCCGTTACGAGGCCAGCGTCACGTACGGCCCGCCCCCACCGTAGCAACGCGGTCGGTGGGCAGCGTAAATACTCCCCCCCCCAGGCTGCCTAGGAGCGATAAGACCCCTCCGCCTGATACGCCCACCCGTTCTCTCTCCCACCTCACGGAGCCTTCCCTCACTGTCGCTCCCCCAAGTTGCTAAACAACAAACAAAAACTATCCAAGGGCCACCCCGACAGGCTCTGGGCGCGCTCATAAGGAGGCCACCGGCGCCCCGCCTTGAAACCCCACCCCGCGCATTATGAGGAGCGCACCAACGTTACCTCGCCCTGCGTCAATTTTGCGTGTGGTGGCGGGTCTCGGGGTGTGGAGGGGGTGTGGGGGGGGGGGGTGGGGGTTGGTGGCGCGGTTTGGTGGGTGGGTTTTACGCATAGCCTTGGAAGCCGGGGAACCAAAGCCGATGCAAGGGGAAAAAAAAAAAAAACAAAAAGACAAAGGACTTTTAGCGAAAAAAAGAGAAGTGGGGGAGGTACACATTTCGCGACTGGCCGTATAAAGTTATAGGCGCGATATCGGTACTATCAGCCCTGTTTCAATGTCCCGACTCCGAATGGAACAGGGGAAGGAAGTCCCTTGGGAGTCACTTAGAAAGCCCCGCCCCGGTCCACCTTCGCAGCAAAGACCCCGAGGGGAGAGGGGCAACTCCCCGATGCAAGGGCCACAGCCAACCCGGCTCCAAAGTTCGTGCCCCGCGGCAAGGGGCAGCTTGGAACGTAGTGCCCAGAGCCCCCGCCTTGAGAAGGGCGATCGCCCCGTTCATCCTCAGCGGCCCCGAGAATGAACGAAGCCCCTGTGCACTCCCCCCAACTCTTCACGGAGGGGGACCAACCACTAGAAGCCATAGCTGGACCACAAAGCAAGAGGGAACCAAACGGCAGGGCGCACAGACGCAAGGCACGCGGTCAGGGGGCGTGGGGGGTGCCAAAAAGAGGGAATCTTGTTCGGGAAAATCTCACCACATTCACCACCCCTAGCTAAGGGACCTGCGTAGGTCACTTCCACCCCCTCCACCCGCTTGGTCTACCCGTCTCTGGAATCCTCCCCCCGTGCGCCACAACCCCCGGCCCAGTTCTCACCATCAGTCCGTACAGCTGCCTTGCCTGGGGTTCCTATGTTCCCGCCGCGGATACAGCCTGCTTGTCCGGACCCAGAGAAGCGAGATACCTGCGCGTCGCAGGCCGAAAGGGACAAACGCAGTCAGGAAGAACACAAACCGGCCCGTCTTCAACGACAAGAAGAACCGGCACGACACCACGAAACCATCCCAAAGCCTTCAAGTTACGAGACGCGGAGTTTCCCAGGGAAGCGAGGAAGGGCAAAGACGACCATGCGGCAGGAATCCCCAATAGGAGGGAGAGATAAAATCAGTATTTTAGTTGGACGGACGGGAAATTTTGTGTTGTGTGCGATTCTAAATCAAGTTTT
>NW_027269511.1:0-2325 GCF_030848805.1 Temnothorax longispinosus | reverse complement strand
GTATGTAAAAATTCAACTGTAAAAAACACAAATCTTATATATGCTTACATATGCTCTAATTGACGGTACCGGTCGTGATTAGCGCAGGAAATGATCGCAATCACTGTTAATCAATGTTGATGGTATCATTAGTTGCAGCAGACATCACGCCGAAGTTTGACCAGGAAATATTGAAATCTTCCATAAGATCGGTTATTCTTGCGAACTATTTCGCGTATGACGATGTCGTTTAGATTAATAAGAAACTTTACAATGCAAAGCTAGGCAATCCGTCATGTTTGCGGAGAGATCAGGAAAGATGACGGATTACGGTTACAAAGCTGCGCTAAGTGGTTTTATTACACTTTATTACGATATTCCACGCGATTGCCCACAAAGATTGCGAAAGAACGGAAGTGGTGAGGTGATACGCTGCACTCCCTTACGAAAAAAAACTATTGAAATGCTAATAGTAACTATTGAAATAATAATAGTAACTATTAAATGCCAATAATTATAAGCAGTGATTACTACTGCAATGCTTACTGTAATACTGGTAATAAGTAGTGTCCACTACGCAATTATTACTATTGAACAGTGTAAATTATTAGAATGTAACAGTAGATACTACTGCCATTAGTGCCAAAATTTAACAGTATACACTGTTATACTAATCATTCAACAGTGCGAATTAATAGTGTGCAGAAGTTTGCAATATTAAACCAAATAGTGCACATTCTGTATGGTGCAGAAGTATATTTCCGCTATGGATGCACACATGAAAGTTTAATTGGTATATATATATATATATATATACCTAGGTTTCCTTATTTTTGTCTAGTGAGGCCCTTGTAAGGATTTGATAAGGATGTTTTAACTTTTTAAATACTTATTTATTAGGGCTAACCGGATGAGGTCCCGATCATAATTTTAAGGCATGCCATAAGAAAAGTTTTCTTATTTTTGTCTAATAAGGCCCTTGTAAGGATTTGATAAGAATGTTTTAACTTTATAAATATACTTTTTTCATAAATATATTTACGAACACAAAATTTCATAATAAGCCGGCACTGGTTTCTGACAATCACCCGACATTAAGAAATATTATATCATATATCCAATTCAAAATTTTATTACTCTTTTTTAACTGAATTTGTTTCTTGAGATGATTTTTGAAAAATTATATATTTGCGCTGGTTATGACATATGTAGACTATATATAACGCTTACATCAAATTAAGAAGTAAGTCTACTACGTAAGGCAGTTGGTTCACGATGCAGAGGTCCCGAGTTCGAATCCCACCAAGGTAATAGTCCAAGATCCCAGGGCTCCCAGACGTAACTTATTTTGTGAAAGACAAAATGTGGGACATTAAGTAGTGTTCATATGAACTTTGAATACCTGCGTACCTGCAAAGGTGGTTAGACGGCCGATTTACAGGTACCAGGTGAGAAAGGTAAGTAAAAATAGGACTAACTTAACTTAAATTCTGACGGCTGATTTTTATATATACTTTATAAAATATTATTACAAAATAATATTCAACACTGCCAGACACTTTCCGCCGGCCATAACTTCCGCCAGACGCTTTAAAGCTCCCTAAAATAAAAAAATGAACTTTACTTACATTCTGACGCTTGATTTTTATATATGTTACTTAGCGGACTATTTCAAAACTATATGTGCTTAGCCAGACAAATCGTAAGGGCCAAACATCCCCCCAGACACCAAAAACATTCAGCCGTGAGTATGAGCGCGAGGGTACTATGCTCGCGTTTTAGAGCGAGTGAGATATCTATATGTGAACTAATTTACCCCTCTTAAACTCAGTCTTATAATATCTATGAAGATAAGTCAGAAAAAAACACCGTCTTTTTTTATTACATTTTCTTCAACAAAAACACACATTTTATCAAAAACAGCTTGATGGAGTTGACGAACATCATGCCACTTGTTTTAATTGTTTTTTTCTTTGACGATGTTTTATAAGAATATTCCAATTGACAATTTTTGTGATAATATATTTTTGTATGAATACAATTTTTAACTTTATTAATCAACTCCGCAAATGTTTCGTCTTCTTCATCTATCTTATTCAGAAAATTGTTTTTATTAGATGAATGTAATGGCAGTCTTTTGATCTATGTTTTTTGTCTTTTGGTTACAAAATATACTTATACATATACTTATACATATAATTACTTATACATATAAGTATATTTTGTAACCACCTTTGCAGGTACGCAGGTATTCAAAGTTCATATGAACACTACTCAATGTCCCACATTTTGTCTTTCACAAAATAAGTTACGTCTGGGAGCCCTGGGATCTTGGACTATAAGTGT
>NW_027269510.1:0-2331 GCF_030848805.1 Temnothorax longispinosus | reverse complement strand
GGAGCGCACTATGTGGACCTCGTCATCGGAAACGTGGGACACCTAGACATCGAATTCAACGTATTATTATACCTGGACACCGAAAACTATAGAGCGCACTATCTGGAACCCGACATCAGCAACCTGGAACACGTGGACATCGAATTCAAGGTATTAATACACCTGGATACCGAAAACTATGAAGCGCACTATGTGAACCTCGTCATCGGCAACCTGGGACACCTAGACATCGAATTCAAGCTTGATTCATAAGAATCGACTTAAAAATTCCCTAGCGGCAGAATCAAGAGACACGGTAGTGTCTCGCGCCAAGTACACGCGGAGCGAGACCGACCGTGACTTTTTTACGCGACGCGACGGGTTGCGAGTACCCGAGATGTTGAGATCTTAATAACGAGTGAACGGATCAAGTTCTAAGTAGGCTTGATCGATAGCTTGGGGTCCAATTAGGGGGGGGGGGGGGTTTCTCTTATAATATCCCGCTCCGTGCCCTACGAGCGGAGATATTGCGACGCAAAGTCCAAATGTGAAAATTTTTTATTAAGATACTTCTTCTTCTATCTACTTCTAACGCCGACGTACTCTTATATGACACTACAAAAAGGCGTGATATCCGTACAAAATTACCTTTTTCAAAAAAAAGGTAAAAAAATGCGCCAAGTACACGCATAGTGGTATATATGTATTATGTTGTTACCTCGAAAAAAACAAAGTGGTAGTATTATACCTCGAAATAACACCCTGTACATATTGTTTATACAATGCGTAATACTGCAAAAAGGCGTGATATCTGTACAAAATTACCTTTTTAAAAAAAGGTAAAGAAAGGCGCCAAGTACACGCATAGTAGTGTATATGTTGTTACCTCGAAAAAAAACAGTGGTAGTATTATACCTTAAAAAAATCTAAGTAACAAGTGGTAGACGAAATCTTTGTATCTTGAAAAATCTCGAAAAAACCTAAACAGTAGTATCTTCACCTCGAAAAAAAAAACAAAGTAGTAGTATTATACCTCGAAAAAACCTAAGTAACAGGTGGTGGACGTAATCTTTGTATCTCCAAAAATCTCGAAAAAACCTAAGCAGTATTATTTTATTTCCAAAAAATTATTACTCAAGTGATACACATCACAAAATTACGTTACCTTATCAAAAAAAGAGTCGCGCTTCAAGTGATCTATTATTACAATTACAAAAAAGAAATGATATATATCTTTTTTAAATTACAGCGCCAATTACAGAGAACATATATTTTTCGAGATACAAAGATTACGTCTACCACTTGTTACTTAAGTTTTTTCGAGGTATATAATGACGTGAAACATATCGTTTTTTATGGACTTTTTTACGCAGAGTTCAAATATGATCTTAATTTTCGTCTAGCATGAAAATTCTTCGAGATAGATTCTTCCCCATAAATGAAATAGCGGTGAATAGTAGATCGTTCATTCTCTGAACAATAAATCGTAGATGATCCATTCGACAGAAAATACCCTTAATAATAAGTGAACTTCAGCCACGCATTCTTCTTTACGCAATACACTCTGACTGGAAATCATTACTTTCACCCCTCTGTATCTCCGGAACCGTGCTTATGCTCATCTTGAAATTTTACTGGGCATAATGTTTCATCTAATAGTACTATTTGTCATGAAAAAAAGTTTGAAATTCGAGGTCCAAGAAATGGGCGTTTGCCACCAGTCTTTGTAAAACTAAACCTTTTTTACAACTTTTACAGTTTATTACATTTTCATAAAAATGTTCGGATAAAGTTGCGAAAACGGCTCCCCTCCGATTTCGATGAAACTTTGTGAAAAGCTTCGTTTTGGGTTAAAATAAAAGCCCTTAAAAGGAATTTTGGCGACTCCTATGATAAAGCCATTTTTTAAATAAAATGATAAAAAATATAAGAAAATCTTCATAATTCTATGGGATGTTATAAATTGAATATATACTGTTTTAATTGAATAATTTTGTTTCGGGGCTACCGCACCTCCCCCGAAAGCAGGGGGGGTGTGGGTGAACCTCGGTTCGCGTGAAAAGTGTATGCGTGAACTATTTCGGAGCTACCGGGTATGTGTTTTTTATCTAAAAGGAACCTATTCACAAAGTTTCACCTAAATGGGAGCGCGGATATTTTCGGAAGAACAGCCTTATATTTTTTATCATTTTATCTTAAAAAATGGCTTTATTATAAGAGTCGCCAAAATTCCTTTTAAGGGCTTTCATTTTAACCCAAGACGAAGCTATTCACAAAGTTTCATCGAAATCGGAAAGGGGCCGTTTTCGGAACTCCACCCAAATGTTCATAAAAAATTGTTGAAACTTTTAA
>NW_027269509.1:0-2329 GCF_030848805.1 Temnothorax longispinosus | reverse complement strand
CAGGGTTGGGAAAGTTACTTTTTAAAAATAACTAGTTACAGTTATCGTTACCGAGTCAAAAAAGTAATTAGTTACAGTTACTAGTTACTGATTCTCAAAAGTAACTCGTTACAGTTACAGTTACTTAAAAGTAACTATTAGTTACTTTTTCAGTTACTTTTTTAAAATGTTAAAACAAGATTACAGAATAAAAAGTTTAATTTTAACATGATAATTTTAAACTTAAAATTCTTAAATAAAATGTATTATATATGAAACTAAAATTATATACATATATGTATATTATAATATTATATATGCATATTATACAGGGTATCCTATGAGTCCTATGACTCGAGGTCCGGGTGTGTTATTGAAGTCATTTAGAGTTGAAATTGTTTAATAAACATTAAACATATCTCCGTAAATGTTCCTAACAGAACCACAACTATTGAAAGTTAATATGAATATTTGAAACATTTTCAAATCCTTAGACTACTTTCTTTGGGGGCATATGAAGTCAGTAGTTTATACAGAACAATCTCGCAATAGGGATGAACTTGTGAACAGAATTATGGATGCAGCAACGCAAATAAGACATTCTCCTGGCATGGTGGAGCGAGCTATTAGATCACTTTTACCTTTTGAAACAGTTTTTTAGGCTTCCTGGGAGAAGCCGCTGATCAAGGCAGCGACATAGACGCACTTGACATCCCTGCTTTCACTCTCCCTTACGACGACTTGGCTACCAGACCTGTGTTTTGTCTGTCGAAGAAAGATTATTATTTTTCTTCGACAGGAGATCTGTCGGTCTCCTCAACCGACAAATCAGGCTCTTCCACATGTACCAATGGTGTTTGAGTAGCTCATCGGCTGGCAATGCATCGAAAGGAATATCCCTGATTTTGATCTCGGTGAATAGGCTTTTTAGCTAATCCGCTGATTGTTCATTGGCGCATTTATATAAAAATGATTACGCTATTTCTTTCTCAGGAATTTCTCATAAAGGTGGGAACTAGCGCACTCTCGAAGTTCAAGGATCTGCTGATCAGCTTTCTGATCACACCCACTTCACCGACATCTAGCCCTCGTTCTAGAAGGCTATCCTGATTATGCTCTTATCTTAATCGCTTGGGCGCAAGAACATAATCTTCGATCAGTGACCTTGGGCTTTTTGCCTGGGTGACTGTCCGACAGATTGGAAATATTGTGGCTTAAAAAAAGACACGCTTTTACGTGTCACATGTTGACCATATCTTTCTCTCTTTGTCCTTTGTATCCGAAGAGTAGGACTTTGGGCTTTTTCAGCCTGTCCTTCTCTCTGCAGCTGCTTTTTATAACAACGTCTGGCAGTGCTGCTATAGCGAACTCGAGTTTTAGTTAGACCCGATTCCGCAACTGGGGACTCCTCTAGTCGTTCGCTCCCTAGGAAAACCATATATCTTGGAGGACTTTGTTTGAATTATTTCAATTGTTAAGGCCTCCGCACAATAAAAATATAAAAAACAAGGAACAGATATTAGCGATTAGGACTAAAGAATCAAGAATAAAGTTGGATGCACGATGAAAAATACAGGCAACAGAAACAATGAATAACACAAGCAATAGATTTTATTGGAAGCCGTGTATTAATACTACACCAGCTTTATTCCTGATTTCTTATTTCTAATCGCTAATATCTTCTTTGTTCCTTATATTTTTCATTGTGCGCGGGCCTTTATTGTTATTTCTGGAACAAAATGGAACTAAATTCTATTTTTCGTCCCACAAATACCGCGATCGCACGATTTCATCCGGATAGAGTCGCGAATGCCTGGAATTTGGTTCGTATTCCCGAAGGGCACACGATATCCGGGAGGCACCGTGTGTGACATAACTCCCCTTGCGCCACACAGCAATCGGTATAGTATAGCTTATACCTTGTGTGGGAAATTTCTCTTCGTAGATTGTACTCACAATCAGTTACACCTCTGAGTGCGACCTTATACCTTATACCTTTCCACCATTCCAAGATGAGATAAATCCGACACATACACTATAGATCAGAGTACCTATTCTTATAGGTCTGGGTACCTATTCTTGAAATCGTTTGTTATTAAACAAATTCGTTTTTTGGCGCCAATGAATGCCAGTCAGTTGGCGCCACTAATCATTGCGTGTGTAAACTTACCTTAACTATAAAAGTAACTGTATTAAAGTAACTTAAATTAGTTACAGTTACCGAAAAAATGTAACTAAGTTACCGTTACAGTTACCAAAAGAAAAATGTAACGCAGTTACCAGTAAGTTACCAAAAAAAGTAACTTGTAACGGTAACTAGTTACAAGTAACTAGTTACTTCCCAACCCTG
>NW_027269508.1:0-25007 GCF_030848805.1 Temnothorax longispinosus | reverse complement strand
AGGTAATAGCATAGCACGGTTGTTGAAGGCACCTTAGGGTAGCTCCGGTAACTTAGCCGGTCAACTTCGACTTTATTAATTTTCATATTTTTTTATCGTTTGTTGGTCGTTTGTTGGTGATTGTTGGCTTAATTACAACGTTTGTTGGTTCTTAATTTTTTTTTAAATTTAAAAAGAAAAATTAGCATTAAGTTAGCCGGAAAAATTTTATTTTTAATTTCAAAAAAGCCTAATCGATGCGTAATCGTATGCTGATGATTGTTGGTCTAATTTTAGCGTTTGTTGGTTTATTATTAGTCTTAAAAAACGAAAAAAAAACGAAAAATTATCTCAAATATTAAAGTAATCGAAGATTGGTTTATTTGCCTACGACTTAAGCTTTATTTCTATCAATTTAAGGCTAACATCTATAAAACTGCCATATGAATACGGACCTTAACATCGGCAGAAAATCGCGAAAAGATCAAGAAACATGGTGTATAAGTTTATAAGTTCTACTTTTAAACATAAAATTGTGCTTAAAAGGATTAATTATGAATTTATCATTTTCTTCCCATGAACTCTTCATTCAAGACGCCTAATTGTCAAAGTACGTATAAAATAAATGTCAAACTTACCATATGTGCTAAAAAAAAATGATAGAATAAAGCATATCATACATACCTAAATGTGATCACTTAAAAACATGATACAGTGTTTCATGATATGCGCATTATGTTTGCGTTTAAAGAACTGAAATTTAAATAAGTTGTATTTTTATAAATAAAGATTATTTATGTGATCATTAAGAATATATATTATTTTATAAGAATATAAGCTTCAACCTGATTGAATTTACATAAAATTGAAGAGAATTCTCGTATTCATACGTGAATATACGTTTCCTAGTAGAATTTTCTTGAAAAAAAACCTACTTCTCCAATGTATGCTTCCGTTTCTCACTTGTGGAAAGTGTTTTACTGTAAAAATTATAGATTTGTTTGAAGTAACAAAACGTCATTTTTTTTTAAGAACCTTATTATTTCATACAATTTTCATATAGATCCTAATGTTCATGTCTTTTACAATAAATAAGTACTATATGTATCTCAGGTCTATATTCCACTTCTTAGCAAGAACTATTCTTACAAATTATCTGCCAATCTTCGATTACTTTAATATGTGAGATAATTTTTCGTTTTTTTTTCGTTTTTAAGACTAATAATAAACCAACAAACGCTAAAATTAAACCAACAATCATCAGCAAACGATTACGCATCGATTAGGCTTTTTTGAAAATTAAAAATAAAATTTTTCCGGCTAACTTAATGCTAATTTTTTTTTTAAATTTAAAAAAAAATTAAGAACCAACAAACGTTGTAATTAGGCCAACAATCACCAACAAACGACCAACAAACGATAAAAAAATATGAAAAATTAATAAAGTCGAAGTTGACCGGCTAAGTTACCGGAGCTCCTTAGGGTGCGTTTCGCTATTCACTCGCAGTACTGGCAGCACTGTAAATCCGTTCCAATATACGCGGCAGTAAGCTGTCAAAGCGTTTTCGTGTTTATGTGACGTCATAGATTTTGTCGTCACTCCCTACTTTCATTACTGCGGCTCGCGAGGTGAGGCATTCGCAGTAAGAACATGGCGGCTATGGCGGCACCTTTGAAAAAATTGTTCTTACCTATGTGAACCTTGCAACCGACGTTCGAAAAATTAATTTTTTTACGGAAAACGTTAGCATTTGGTTTGTAGTTGTTTGTAGTAACAAAAATTTGTTTGTAGTTTAATACATTAAAAATTATAAACATTTAAAAAATTACTCGCACCCCACTTTGAGATAACTCAAATCCGCTTGCGCCATCTTCTTCAAAATTGTTTGTAGTTGTTTGTAGTGCTTTTCTTTTCGTTTGTAGTTGCACTGTTCAAAAGTTATTATATTTTTTGCAATAAACAAAAAGAGTAACTTTGCCAATTTTGGAGATATCTCAAATCAGCTTACGCCATCTTCTTCAGAATCATTTGTAGTGCTTTTCTTTTTGTTTATAGTTGCACCATTCAAAAGTTATTATATTTTTGCAATAAACAAAAAGAGAGTAACTTTACCAATTTTTGGAGATATCTCAAATCCGCTTGCGCCATCTTCTTCGGATCGTTTGTAGTTGTTTGTAGTGCTTTTCTTTTCGTTTGTAGTTGCACTGTTAAAAGTTATTATATTTTTGCAATAAACAAAAGAGTAACTTTGCCAATTTTGGAGATATCTCAAATCAGCTTGCGCCATCTTTTTCAGAAACGTTTGTAGTTGTTTGTAGTGCTTTTCTTTTCGTTTATAGTTGCACTGTTCAAAAGTTATTATATTTTTGCAATAAACAAAAAGAGATAATTTTGAGAGACAATTTTGGAGATATTTTAAACGAAACGAAACGAAAACTATTACAAACAACTACAAACAATTCTACATCGAGTCGCGCAATTAGTTTTAAAATATTTCCAAAATTGGCAAAGTTACACTTCTGGTATATTGCAAAAATATCATAACTAGATATATATAGAACGGTGCAAATACAAACAAAAAAAGAAGCGGATTGAGATATCTCCAAAATTGGTAAAGTCACTCTTTTTGTTTATTGCAAAAATATAATAACTTTTGAATGGTGCAACTATAAACAAAAAGAAAAGCACTACAAACAACTACAAATGATTCTAAAGAAGATGGCGCAAACGGATTTGAGATATCTCAAAGTGGAGTGCGAGTAATTTTTTAATTTTTATCATTTTTAAGGTGGTTTATTCGCGACTATGTGAGTCAAAATAAACCTCATTTTAAAACTTCTAATTTCATACACTTTCATAGTCGACTAAATTCATTAATGAATTTCTCAAAATGATTGTATATCACAAATCGAATAAATAATCAATAATAAAAAGAGGCGAATGAAAATAGTCCAATTTTCTTAGCGTAGTACAGAAGAGCTTCAGATGTGGCAACGTCGCAACATTCATGTAAACAAATGGTTGCACGTGTATCGTTCGGAGCAGCAAATAAACTTAGAGGTTAATTTTATTTAAGTGCAACATTTACTTTTATATCATGAACGAACAACCGCGTTTTAACCTATGCAACTCGCGTTATGAATTCAAAGCGCGACGTTGCCACATATCCGAAGGTTTGTGATCACAGTGAGGAAATGGACTGAAATCGATGTCTTTTAACTAATTTTGTGAACATTCTATACGGTTGAGATTGTTGGCTTTGGTACCATATGATTCGGAAGACACTCCTCTGTTTTTATTCTAATTTTCAACCTGATCTGTCTTTTCTATAATTTACTACCATCAATTTATCTCAAAATTACGGTCTCTCACGCGTCGTCCGCCATAAACGCAATGCTTAAGATAGGGAAAAAAGCATATTTTTAGACAATAATATCTCGGAAACTACACGGTCAATCCATTTCAAATTTAGCATGAAGATTCGTCAGTTGCTTAATTACTTTTACTGAAAAAACTGCATCGATCTGTTTTCATAGGTTATATGGACATACCACCTTAATGTATTAAACTACAAACGAAATTTTTGTTACTACTAACAACTACAAACAAAATGCTAACGTTTTCTGTAAAAAAATTAATTTTTCGGAAGTCGGGTGCCAGGTTCACATAGGTTTGGTCCTTGTGGACCTGGAAGGCAACAACGAGAAATATACAGTAATTGTTAATTACGAAAATGCGGAAAAAGCCCGAAAAGATTACTACTACTACTACTAAATTAATATAATTAATATAATAATAAATAATTTCGATATTTTTATAAATCTGAAAACTGTTATTTATTTTATAGACATGACTTTTGCAACATTATTGTTTAAATACAAGATTCTTTTTTATACATATATTTAGAATAGGTGCTCCTATCGTCGTGTCACGTCGTGTCTAAGATAGGTTAAGATAGGTTATATTTCTTTCTTATACGGGTGCGTTTCGACATTCACTGGCAGTACTGGCAGTACTGTGGTCGTCGTTCCGTTATTCCAGCCTGAAAGTAACAGCAGCAATATAGAAACGCTCCTGCAGTTCTACTCAATGACGTCATATCGTCATACTTACAGTGAATATCGAAACACAGCCTTAAGGTGATCCTAAAGCCGTGATCCTAGCCGGTTTTTTCCAGTTTTTTTCTTAGCACTAATCTTTTAATTGGCTTTATAGAAATGCAAAATTCTTGTCTAGAATTAAAGTACGCATCAAAATCTAGGTCATGGTGGTCGAATTTATATGTGGTGGTCGTCACGTATAACCAAAAATATTAATTTTTTTTCGTTTTCGATATAAATTCGACCACCATGACCTAGATTTTGATACGTACTTAATTCTAGACAAGAATTTGCATTTCTATAAAGCCAATTAAAAGATTAGTGCTAAGAAAAAAAACTGAAAAAAACGGTTAGGATCACGGCTTTAGGATCACCTTAATCTTCAAGAAAAACACAAGTATATTAGGACCAGCGTACTTACGATTTAAAAATTTCTGCATTTACTACACCACTGAAAACATTTTCCAAAACAGTTTAACAAACAAAACGAAATCACCTGTCTTATACATTTATCTATCGATATAGGTATGTACATACACGAATATGTAAAAGATTTATGTATGTAAGTAAACTACAATCTACAATTACTGATAAGCGGAATTGCTTTATTAATCGATATATGCACATCGCGTTCGGATTTCGCAATTCTCTCCAATTGACTATATGCTACTGCTAGTACTGCTACCCTCGCTTATCAGAATATTATCGCTTATATACATATCTGTATACGAGGGGAGCATATACATGTATATATATATATATATATATATATAGATTATATGGATATATATCGGATCTGCTTCTTCAGTTTCAGTTCATTCAGTTGCCCAATGCTCCGTCGGTTGTCAGAGTTGCCGTGGGACATCCGTAAATATTGGACCTATACGTGGAACGAACGTGCCAACAGATCCGTGATATAATTTAATTCAAGTAATCTTTAAATAAGAAACTCTTTTATCGTTCCATAAAATAGCATTGAGCTATGAATATATGTGAGGAACATCTTGACATTACGATAAATGAAAATGAAATTATTGTTGGTGCGAAAGATATTATAAAGAAAATTAGACCGTCCTGGCCTTTACAACAACTGCATTTCAAGGTAATACACGGATTCAAAATCAAATCATACATTTTTTATTCTTTTAGCGTTTACAGTTTAAAAAATAGGTCATCTGAGACTCTATAGCGCTTGTCTCATCAATTTGTCTAATTTATCTGCTGATAACTTTTGTTTACCTTTACTTACATTGATATGCAGTACAGTTTCAATGCCTCTTTCATTAATCATTATATTCGATGTACTCACTTCTTGCAGGCGATTAATATTGATACTTGAAAGAATCGGTTTTATCAATTTTGTTATCAAGTAATAAGGAATATAGATATATAGACGTAGATGTCTTGGCTTTTCTTATATCCATACAGTTTTAAACATTGACATAAATAATACACAAGTTTCTATCCAATAAGGTAGAAATAGTGTTATTGATTACCCCCTGACGGTATGTCCCCGAAAACCAGTCCGAAAGAACT
The DNA here is from genome assembly GCF_030848805.1 of Temnothorax longispinosus. Lineage (NCBI taxonomy): Eukaryota > Metazoa > Arthropoda > Insecta > Hymenoptera > Formicidae > Temnothorax > Temnothorax longispinosus. The sequence continues at coordinate 19,391 of NW_027269508.1, read as the reverse complement.
CTATGAGAATATCTTTGTTTCTTTTATTTTAGATATTCACTGATGGAAGAACAAATAAGTTGGTAGGAGTATGGTACTCGGGACATTATACAGATATGGTCCTGATTAGAATTTATGGCAACAATTCAGCGTTACTGATCGACCGAAAAAGCGAAATAAATAATATCCGGGTAAAGATCTTAACGATTTTGCAACGTTATTATAAATGTCGTCGTCTCATTCACATTTCAATTAATACGTTGTTTAGCTACTGTAATTTATATGTATTTATTTTACTAACGTGCATAGATATTATTAAAAGATGCACACGGAGAAATATAATATATAGCGAATATGGCAAACATTTTAACGTGTAAACAGTAACTAATATATTAATATGGAATAAATATTTTTGTATAGATATTGAACAAGGCTGGCTATACTCATTGCATTTATGCTACATTTAACAATGGATTTGCCTATGAATTTTTGGAGGGTGAAACTCTGACCACTGAAACAGTCAGGAATCCAAAAGTATACCCATTAATTGCGAAACGTATGGCTGAAATGCACACTCTCAAATTTGAAAACGAATCCGTGTCAAAAGAAGCCTTTATTTGGGAAAAAACGAAGAAATTTATGCAAATTATGCCCAAAAGATTTTCCGACTCCCTCAAGCAAGCAAAGTAAGCGATTACGACACACAGATTTTCCCAAATATTATCTAAGATATATATCGAAATGGTTTATTTCTTATAATAGCTTCCACTTTAAGGTTTGAAATGTTAATACCGTCGCATGCAATATTGGAGGAAGAATATCAGATATTGAAAAGTACACTTTCCAAAGTGAATAGTCCCGTAGTGTTTGCTCACAATGATCTTCTACTAGGGAATATATTGTACAATCCAAAACGGGAGAGCGTCGTTTTTATCGATTATGAATACACTGCGTTCAACCATCAGGCATTTGATATAGTTAATCACTTTACAGAATTTGCCGGTACGTAGGCTTACGTCTTTAATCGCTTCAAAAGTATACTAGATTAGAAAACATTTCACATCGTGTATATAAACCCTAGCAACAAAGTGTCTCGTAAATAAAATTTCCAACACGTCGCGTTTTTAAGGTTTTGACGAGCCAGATTATTCTTTGTATCCGGATGAAAATTTCCAAAGAATGTGGTTAAAAGAATATTTGCAAGTGTACAATGCGACGACTACGGTGTCCGAGAGAGAGGTTGACAAGCTATACTGGCAAGTTACTAAATTTACTCCCTTGCCCCACTTTCTTTGGGCCTGTTGGGCTCTCATCCAAAGTGAGCATTCGCATATCGATTTTGATTTTTTGGCGTAAGTACTTTTGTCAATAAAAAAAAATTACAAACTTATCAAATCTGATAGAAAGTATAAATAATACGTAAAGACATAACGGCACGTATTATATAATATAATAATAATCTGACTATTCGTTCCTTGCGTGACACGAGTTCGTGGTTCGTAGTTAGGAAAAGAAATACTTGGGTCAAATAATTTATTACAATAAACTTTTACATGATTTTTCAGATATGCTGCAATACGTTTTAATGAATATTTTAGATGGAAGGGAGAAATCTCGAAGCTAGAAACAAAATATGACTAATAAAACACGGGGATATAGGAAATACATAAATGGCGAATATATATGGCATTTTTTAAGTATTCCGTCCTGAATACTGAAATATTTTGTCTCGAATGTATATATGTCGGCAAGTGTACACGTATACGTGTATATATGTATAATATCCTTCTATTTTGGTATGCATAATATGTACCACAATTTATGTATCGTATAATATTTGGTTTTTATGTTACATAAGTGACATGTAATTAATAATGATTGTGATCAAATAGGACCATTATTTTATAGAATATATTGGTAGGGTGCGATATATATATATATGTATAGTATAAATGCATCTTTACATTCATGTGATTGTATATTCATGAGCGAGATAATATAACTGACATGAGACAAGATTACAAATTTGATTGAACGCACTTTGTGGTTAAATTTTCTGTCTTTATAAGTATATATAAAATCTATAAAAACGGCAAAAAACAAGATTGCCAATTAGTCGTAATTACGGATTATAAATTATAAGTATACATGCTTTCAAGGATAATTCTATCAACTGCACATTTATAATTATTATCGACTGTAAGTATTATCAAGGATATATGGCACTTGAGCAATCCTGGATAAGTTACCGACGAATGTAACACGTATAAGCGCGATCGATTCATGACATTCATGTAGCATCGCTCACTGTTGGTTTTCTTGCTCTGTCGTGCACGTTTCTCTCTTTCTCTTTCGGAAAAACGTAACAACGTTGAACGGGTTCGCCAAACAAAAGAGATAACAACTTTGGCAGTCTGTGCTTTATCTGATCGCAAATGATATGATATATCTTCGATGCTTTTTCATAGGACATATATGACGTCTCGCGGCTACTTGATTGAAACAACCTCCAGCCCAGCCAGACAATCTTAAAGAGGCAGCAGGGAGGAAGGGAGGGAGCCGAGGGAGAGAGCGCGCAGCAAACTCACAAAAGTCGAATCGAAACTGCACCTGCGATCAAGTGCGTAGACTGCGTAGTAGTAGCATAGCAGCAAAGCGAAAGCGAAGCGAGTTCGTGCCGTGTTGGGACCTGGGACTTGGGTTGGGAGATAGGGTGACTGGCGACTGCTGGCGACTGACGATTGGGTCGCGCATCTCCGACGACTCCGACCCCGACCTCCGAAAAGGGAAGAGATAAACACGTTACGTTTAGAGTGTTTAGACTGTTTCGAGCGCATTGCAGATTGCAGATTGCAGCGTTCTCTCGGCTGCGGCCTCTCAACAATAAACACTTGGCGTTTGGCGTTTGCCGATCGTTGAAAGATGCACATCACCTGCAAGTGCCTGAACGTGTCCATCAAGTCCAGGAGCGCCGACGTACAGCGGATTAACGTCGAATTGACCGACTTGGAGCGCGCCGATGCCTTTTTTCGCGAGGTGAATGAAAGGTTTCCTCATTCCCTCAAAGAGTAGTCCACGATCTAAATACGACGTATATACGATTAAATTTTCAAAGGGGAAGAGAAAGAAAATAAAAGAAAAGCGAAACGTGTCTGACAGTGAACAGTGAGATTCCGCGAGCGCGGCTCTATCAGGGCTATCAGGCTCTATCGCTCTATGTTCCGGCGCCCCGGCCCCCTCCCCTCCCCCTCCTTCCTCGCGCATCTGTTTTGCCGCAAAGATTTTGAAAAAAGATGGTACGACGTTGGAATTTAATCTCTTCACATTGTAGACGTGAGAGAATGTGTACCTTTTCGTGCCACGTGTCACGAATAGATCTCACGTTGACGTATATAATTCATTGCGATGATAACCGATTCCATGTTTCTTGCTGCGTGACGATAACCTATAACCTGAACCTGAACCTGATACCTGATACTTTGTGGTCGTCGCGTTAGTCTATTTTATTTCATGTATCGGTCAAATCGTACGTCTTGGCTAATCTTCCTTGTTTTTTATGCAAAATTTTGTCTAATATTCGCGCAGAATTAACTTATTAATTAACATCAAGTACCGCGTGATACCATGTTTTTTTTTTTCTGTTCACACGTGTTTCTAACGACGAGCACGTGCACGTAGAGACTAAAATTGTTTCGACACCCAACCCACCCCGTGCTTTCTTATTTGTTCAAAATAATGTCACACTGGCATACTTGCATACTGTCACTGTTAGTCGCTTAATTGTAGTTAAAACGTAAAACAAATTATTTTTTCCCATTTATTTGACAAATAATGTATATATCGATTTTATCTTTGACAGAATCTGGCGAGTGTACCGGAATTGGAAACTATTACTAAAGAACAACCTGGTTTAATGGAAATAAGGAATGTTGGGTCATGGATTATACACCGTTGCTACAATTGCTCAATGTATACTCATGCGGTCCATAGAGAATACGGTGCTGCTCTAGTCCTTATCAATAACAATATTCTTGTAAGTTTTAGAAAACAAACTTATCGTAAAAGATATTCATTTACGATGGAGATCTCGATCTCGATCAAAATCATCTCTTTGCGTTTGCTATACACACAATTCCTAAGTTCTCAGTTTTTTTTTTTTTTTTTCTTACATGACACACTTATCCTTTCCGTTGACGCAACAAACTGTTTAACGGATGATACATTAGCCTTTCCAAAGATTGAATGTTGGTCATTATTTAACTAATATATAACCTATGCAAAATAGTAAACTATGTAGCCGTTCTTTATCCGTGACAATCTGACGATCCGAGACGACCGGCTGATTTTATCAAGGTCACGATTTCGGTCTTTGCACATCGATATGATATTAAATATAGATATACATTTGTTGTTTACATAAATTACATTAAGATAAAACGTCAGATGTATTGTTCATTTTTATGGGCTTGTTAACCTTGGAATAACTTGGTTGGATAAGGAAAGATACGTATATTGTTTCAGTTATCTCCCGAAGAAATAAATAAATTAAAATCCAATCCAGATTATAGTCCGGTGTTTAGGATAGTAATTAATCACAGTTTGGAAGATCTCGACGACTATCTGCAGCAGCCTACGAAGTTTTCTGGTAAGTCAACACGTGCGTACAAGTTTAACGTGTATTCGGTTTTGTTGGTTTTCAAAATAATTAATTTATTTATGTATTTTATTTATCTAGTTTCACAATTACCTAACACGGTTCAAGTGGCCCTAGATGGTTTACAACGACAGCTCGAGGAAGCTGTACAACGTCAAACAATGGCGATAGAAGATAAAATACGTGCGTTTACTGCGGAGCAGTATCAATTGCTGGAACAATTTCGTGAAAGAGCACACAACGAACACAGACTGTTATCAAAGTATGATTTTACACAAGTATGTGTATTATATTATTATTATTATTATTATGTAATAATTCGTGCAACTTGTTTTCTGCACACGTAGAATAGCGTGTAGAGGAGAAGAGACAAGTAGAATAACCAATAACATAGAAACTCCACCAACGACTCCTGACGGCTTTAAAGGTTCCTTGACTACCTCCACTGCTAATACAGTGAATCCAAAGTCTAATATAATATTTAATGACACAAAAGTGTCTAGTGGCCCAAACGTTAAACACGAGACAACCACCAGACACTCTTCTAAAAGCACCATTAATGTAAGTCACTTTTGTCATATCACAGTTTACTCGATCTACAGAGATCCAAAATCTCTTTATTGTAATTATAACTCTATTATAATTATAAATCTGGATAATAAACTTTACAGAATGAAAGTTCGAGAAAAAAAGATCCGTTATATATTTGTACTAAAGAATCAGCTAGCTTCGATACAGAAGCATTGTTTCCTTTCGAAGGAATGGAGGAGACAGACGCAGCCAGCCAACAGCTTCTGTGGTCTTCGGAAGAGGGGTCTGATACCGATGGTATAACGTATTACGTTATTCTTAGTACAGTAGCGTTTCGTTTGGATTCAAGTCTATATAATACGAGCGTTTTGTTCAGATTCAAGCCAAAATGAAGGAATTCATATGCCAAGAGGTCAACGGGATGGTCATTCCACATTAGCTAAATCATTACCCGTCACCGTACCCATTTTTCCTTCTATCGGTCATCGCGCAGTACAGAATCAAGACGATGACCAGGTAAAACTCTACATTTTAATTTCTGCAGAGTGTATATACATAGATGTACAATTTTAAAACCTTCATACATCTTTTGAGTCCATTTGAGTCCAATAGATATTATTTGATTGAAATTTACTCGAGACCAAGAATACCACACACACACGTATATGTCTATGTTTTATATAATTACAGTTGCCAACCGATCCGCTAGATCCACACAACATTCGAGCTTCGATTAAAGCCTTAGCTAAAAGCGTCCATGGTGATACAGTATTTGGAGATTTACCACGTCCCAGATTTTCTACTCAGATCTGATTTATCAAGTATGATGAGAGAAATTCACTCATCATTTCTTAATTTTTTGATACAATATATCATGGTCCTTATCGTCCTCATCATCCGTCATTTGTCTTTCATACAAAAGTTGCAAGAAGTTTATGTATACTTGGAATAAATATGGCCGATTTTGCAGACAAGTACAGAAGTACCTTACGTATTTTATAGAAACTCAAAAATATGCCTTTACTCAAGTTTTGGCTATTAAGATTTACCAAATAATGTAAATATATATAAAACAAAATGTAAACACATTTGAAAAAAACTATATGCTATCTAAACTGAATGCCGTGCTTGCAGATATGAAAGATTGTTTAATAGACAAAAGAATGCGCACTAAAGATTTATATTTGAACTCAAATACGTTTGTAAAATTTTAAATTGCCTAAACAACAATTTGGACCTTAATAATTTATTCCGGCGTAACTATATATATATATATATATATAAAATGTAAATCCCGAAGAAGTGCTATACAATAGACTGAATTTTTTATTGTGTAATTTAAAGATCAATTTGACATATTGCAGTGCAGTAATTTGTAGTAAATGATTACGTTGGCTATTGGCACTGCTGATACTTTTAAAATGTTCTATATGTGTGCGCGTGCGTGCGTGTACACACATGTATGCGTGAATATTTTACAATATATTTTTTTCTTGTTTTGGTTAAAATATTCGAGTGCTATTGAAAAATGCAGAGGTAATGTCAATTATGCATAAGTAAAAATACCTAATAAAGAAGGTTTATATAATTAATGTAATAGAAAAACACAAAAAGCACAAATGTCAATATAAAATAATAAAAGGGATTACAACGTATAATTTCTTACGTAGAGATTAAGATATAAAGCAGATTATATCAAATATATTGCTTATATATTGCATACTTTATTATACAATAACTGACATCTTTTTCTGCGATTAATTTTTTCAACATACTGACTGAATAAGTACGTAAATATTAGTGCGGTAACTTTTTCCGTTGGATATTTGGATGTAATCGTATTCCGCTTTTAATAAAAATGATACCTCATCTTTTAACTTTCGATCATAGATTATATTATTAATTCAAGCTTACTTATCATGAGATACCTGTAAGCATGTTATTACAATTTTATGGAATTAAAAATATTTCCTGACATTCTTTTTTCAACATACAGTTCGCAGTGCAGTATAGCATTAAATTTTATATCCTTTGTGAAATATATCGATTTGATCATGTATATAGATATATTTCGACGCTATAAATACGTACGAATGCACATGTGTAAAATTATCAATCATCTTGAATCACGTTTTAATATGCTTACGTATTGTGATAAATTTAAATCACATTGTTTATTTTATTATTACGGGTTATTACGGAGATACGTTGTTAACAAAAAGGCTGAGAGACGCGTAACTATACGATGAATCTAGCTTTTGTATGATAAATATGTAAATGTACGTTTAAATGTATGCAAAAATTTTCTATTTAACAGTTTTTGTGTTGTACAAGCTGATACTGTGGTACAAGTTGTTGCCATTAATTTTCAGCTGCATTTCTTTTGTAGCTAGACTCGACGAGTTTCTGTTGTATTTCGGAAAAAATTTCAGCTTTTGATCACTTACAGTATTCTCACGAATAATCATGTACATCTGTATGAAATTTTTCGATAATGTCAGTGAGCAAGGGTAGCTTTATTCTTTGCAGCGAGCTCCATTTGCGCAGCGGCTACAGTCTTCATGCCATCCTGCACAGCCGAAAGATTAGCTTTCCACGATACAAGTAAATCTCGTAGTTGCATCCATTGCGGACGACCAAACGTTCTGTGCATCGTGCTTGAAATTAATACTTTACGGCCGGCCTGATCCATTCGCGCTCTCACAAGTTTGGTTTTTAAAACTAGAACAAATGAGATCGGAACAATTATCTACACCTTGTAAGAATATTACACGCGTACGATGATCAACACTAAGCATCTCTCTCTCTCTCTCTCTCTTAAGAGCTTGTTTCTCGAGTAGCAACAAAACTGTTGAATGTCTCGATAACTCAGTGAAAATATACGTCTACACTAAGTCAGTACGGATTCATTTAATATATCCTGTTAAAAGTAAGTCGCCACTTAAATGAGTAACAGTGGAAACTATGTTGTTCTGGCAGGATCTGGTTACGTGTCATTTCGTGCAAATGAAAATTTAAAGAGTAAAAACAGCTTACCGTCAATTATGAAGCTTTCCACTTCAGATTCACCAATCTGCAATTCCTCTTGTATCGTATCAAAAGACATTTCTGGATTTGTCTCTGCAAGTTGCATAAAGGTCAGTAGCCTCATTTTCTTCATGTTTTGTTCATGGTTCAATCCTGCGAAAGAAAAAAAAAGTGGTACTTGTAATAATTATATGAAATTTTTTCCCCCATTTAAACAAACTTGGTATTTTACATTGTCTACGTTACACGTAGATTAGGTATTAAGCTAGGTACCAAGTTGATGCTCGACGAATTCTCTGTGATTTTGATAGAAGTGCAAATACGCTGGTAATTTATCTTGCACAAATACAAGAAGTAAATCGTGTATCAATTCGCCTTCCAAAAATCTCACAGGTTTCAAAGCCAAAAGTGGATCTAACAAAAATGTATTTGGATCCGCTAACGCAGCTAATATACAACGCTGTGCGTCTTCTCTAGCCGCGGAAGCATTCTCCGCTGTATAAGTTCCCAACAATTCCACCATGACAGCTGCCGCTTGCTCTCTAAAGAATTACACAGACAGATATTGAAGATGTAAAATATGTCCACGAATATTTGTATTGAAGATTATTTCTAAACTGTAAAATATAGGAAATAATTGTAGAAGAAATAATTCTGCATACGAAAACCTATTCCATCTTACACATATTAGACCATTTCTTTTATTTTACATAGACCAGAAATATCTCTAACATCACTCAAATGTGCGTTCAATGTACGCGTGTGCACGCATGTGAGGGAGCAAAAGAGAGAAAACGAGCCATACCCTTGTTTGCAGCTTAAAAGAACTTCGTGCAGCAAACGCAACAACTTTTGCATTTGTTCGTTCGATGGAGGAAAGGAGGCAAACTGTTGCTTCAATTGCTCTATTCCGCTATACACAGCTTTTACTTGATCAACATTGCGGGCTATTTGTACCAAGTGATAATAAACGTGGTATCTCATTGGAGAATCATCGGCAAGAGATTGAAATAAGAGCCATAAACTGCAAAAAAAGTTATATTAAAAAATAATAATAATAATAATATGTTGCATATTGGTTTTATAAAAATTAACAATGTATTACGCTTTTAAGCAAACCAATCCGAGTTTGTATCCAGGTGCTTTTACAAGTTTCTCACAGAATGCCAAAATTAAATTTTCAGCACGTTCCGTGGGTATCTGAAATAAAATAAATAACGGAAATAGAAAGAAAAATAAGAATGAAAATTAACATTTAATTATATATATATATATATATATATATATATATATATATATATATATGACAATAAAGAGAAAAGTTCGAGAGTGAAATGTGAAAACTTGCCAGAATCATGATAGAAACAATGTCATTCAATACAGTTTCTATCTCACTTTCGTTTCCTTCCTTGAAACATGCCTCGCACACTCCAATAATCTTATGCAAATCATCCTCTATACCTTTAGGAGATTTCTCTTCGCTAATTTCTGCACCAAGACTTTTAAAATATACTCTCAGTTCTTGCGCCTAACAAGCATATAATAATATTTAACAATTTAGTAATTAGTATGTAAGTAATGCTAATTGTTAAGTAGTATATTTGAGATAATTGGCCAATAATCAAACTAATTCACTAGTTATTTACTATTTAATACGCGTATCAAGTGATCGATGTAAACTAAGCCAACATAAAATAACCTAAAAACATTGGAGAAGACGTCTCTCATACGACGTGCTGCGTGCGTATTAAGCCAATTAACCACCTGCTATGTAATTTTGCAAATTTACCTGGTCATCTAACGGTAACTCCATGAAAATTGGCGGCACCTGCATCCTGACAAACGATAACACGTTTTTCCTTAACCAATTTAATCAGCAGAGACTGCGGCGGAGCTGGCACTTGGCACTTGGGCTGCTTGGGCAGCAGGCCACAGACCAACGAGAGGGGAAAGAGGAAGACAGGAAGTTCGGTTGTTTGAGGTGGAAAGCGGAAAGAACGTGGAACTTGGTGGAACTGCTGGAAGGAGCAAAGAGCGATCAGCGAAGACAGGAACGGCACACGGCACCGCGGGCACCGGGCGCATGTGGGCGCATGTGTATAAAGGTGAAATTTCATGGGCAGTGAAAAGCAGCAGCAGATCGTACTGATTGGCTGCAAAATAGAGAAGTTCTCGAGTTTCTAGAACTTCTCTATTTTGTAGCCAATCAGTACGATCTGCTGCTGCTTTTCACTGCCCATGAAATTTCACCTTAATGCTAAGACTCCATAGACGCGGAAACGCCATGCGGCAGAGTGCGTTGACCAATCACAAATTTTGATTTTGCCGCAGGCGACTTGCGGCAGCCTTCTGATTGGTCAATGCACTCTACCGCACGGCGTTTCCGCGTCTATGGAGTCTTAGCATAATGGCTCCTGCCCACAGGACGCGGAAACGCTTGCCGCGCGGCAAGAAGCGACGCGATAGCCAATAAACTTTTGGTTCTTACGGAAAAGCGACACGGTGATTGGCTACCGCGTCGCTTCTTGCCGCGCGGCAAGCGTTTCCGCGTCCTGTGGGCAGAAGCCATAAGGGTGCCTCCCCATGCAGGACGGAATCTCGGAAAACGGAATCTCGAAATCATTCTGATTGGTTAGTCCCATGAGGCTAACCAATCAGAATGATTCCGAGATTCCGTTTTCCGAGATTCCGTCTTGCATGGAGAGGCACCCTAAAGCCTTGTGTACATACACGATACTAGAAATCGGTCCGAGTTTCGGTTTAAGCCAATGAAACTGCTACTTTTCTGTAAGAGCTGCAAGTTGATTGGCTTAAATCGAAACTTGGACACAGTTCTTGCATCGTGGACATCGGGCTTTAATGCTCGGTGTCCACGATGCAAGAACTGTGTCCAAGTTTCGATTTAAGCCAATCAACTTGCAGCTCTTACAGAAAAGTAGCAGTTTTATTGGCTTAAACCAAAACTTGGACACAGTTTTTGCATCGTGGACACCGGGCTTTAAACCGAAACTTGGACACAGTTCTTGCATCGTGGACACCGGGCTTTAATGGCTCTCTATGATTTCATTGGTTGAAATCTAGTGAATCTGTTCACTTTTGTAATTGGCCACGTTCAGCAGACACAACTGTTGAGTTCGTCTTATCAACACTCTGCGTTGATTGGTTGGTTCTAAAAGTAAAAGCCAACACGTTCGACTGCTATTGAGCGGCTTGGTCTGCTGAACGCGCCCATTTTTACCTCATTTCAAAAACCGTAATCGACTCTTGTCGACGTGTCGACTCCCTGGAGCCATTATGTTGGGTCTACAATAGGCGATTTTTGGCGATCGTTTGGTATGGTTTGTTACATATACCAAAGTTGCTATCCGTGGCTGCTATTCGTTCTGGTGCAGTTTAGTACCCTTTGGTTGCTTATACCAGAGTCACGCCAAAAATTGTTTAATAATGCGAGTCGTGGGTCGTGGGTCGTGGGAAATTTACCAATCACAGTTGAATTTGAGGAGAATAATCGACTGTGATTGGTCAATTTCTTGCGACTCGTGACTTGTGACTGGTTGCAACTCGCATTGTAGACAGGGTAGACCCCTCATTATGGCTTCTGCCCACACGACACGACGCGGAAACACTTGCCGCGCGCGGCAAGAAGCGACGCGGTAGCCAATCAACGTGTCGCTTTTCCGTAAGAACCGAAAGTTTATTGGCTACCGCGTCGCTTCTTGCCGCGCGGCAAGTCAATTATTCTCCTCAAATTCAACTGTGATTGAACAATTTCTTAAGGCAAAATACCTATTGTAGACTGGGACTTGGATTTCACAGTCTCTAATTAACTTGATCCTCCGATTAAACTCAGGCCTAGTTTACACCAATCACTTGATACGCGTATTAAATAGTAAATAACTAGTAAATTAGTTTGATTATTGGCTGATTAGCTCAAATATACTATTTGATATGCGTCAAGAGATCGGTGTAAACAACGGGTCTGTTCGCGTTGCTTGCACTTTTTGCACTCAGCATCTTCGCTTTCTCTCTCTCCAACGGCCGAATATATATTTATCTCATTTCAAGTGCAAAAATGTTTGGGTATTTCAAGCAACGCGAACAAACCTTTAGTTTCACTATCTTGTTTCTTTCTAAGGGGACAGTTATGCGGGGTCTACAATGCGAGTCGCAAAGTCATGAGTCGCAAGAATTGACCAATCACAATCGAATTTGAGGAAAATAATCGATTGTGATTGGTCAATTTTTACGACTCACGACTTTGCGACTTCCATTGTAGACCCCGCATTAGAAAAAGATGCAGAGTGAGTTTACTGAGTTTAATCGGAGGATCAAGTTAATCGGAGACCGTGAAATCGGTCGTATGAATTGAGATTGAATTCTAAAGGCCTTCACACATAAAATGCCGTAAGAACGTAAAACGTAAGCGTAAGAAAATCGATCAATCCCAATCAAGTATTTTCCCCTACTGGAGTTACGGACAGCGCAATACTTTATTGGGATTGGTCGATTTTCTTACGCTTACGTTTTACGTTCTTACGCGATTTTATGTGTGAAGGCCTTAATTTAATCAATCAAGAGAAAGAAAATCCTCAAGTTTAGGGCCACTTCGACCAAACCCCGATTAAGGCTGAGTTTCCATTGAGCGCGTCACACGCGCGTCATCACAAATTAACCAATCAAAACATCCCATTTTATTACATTACTTGTGACGGGATCAAAATGGGATGTTTTGATTGGTTAATGGCTCCTGCCCACAGGACGCGGAAACGCTTGCCGCGCGGCAAGAAGCGACGCAGTAGCCAATAAACTTTTGGTTCTTACGGAAAAGCAACACGTTGATTGGCTATCGCGTCGCTTCTTGCCGCGCGGCAAGCGTTTTCGCGTTCTGTGTGTGCAGAAGCCATATCTTGTGATGACGCGCGCGTGACGCGCTCAGTGGAAACTCAGCCTAACGGTTGATTAAAGGATTGCCAACATGACAACATAGTTAGTGTGACCTTAACCTAACCATTGTGTTTTTGACTTTGACACGATATATAATCGACCTCTATGAAGTTGGCCGGACAACTTCAACGTATCGAACTTTCATTAATTGGAATCGATTGGTGGTCGTTTGGTGGTCTTTGGTAGTCTAGTCCGATCGTTTGGTGGTTAGTCGTTTTCCAGTAAAATAAAAATAAAATTTCCGGTGTGAAGTTAGCCTGACAATTTTTATTTTTCAACCAATTTAACTTTTTTATAGCTCATTCGACGCGGAATCGTTTGGTGGTCACGAATATAACCGGTAAAACGTTTGGTGGTCAACCGTTTTCCCAGAAAATAGAAAAAACCGTATGCGCATAATGCCGTATTCGGAACAATTGTATTTATCACTCAAATTGACTTTGATAGGGCTCAATCGACGCGGAATCGTTTGGTGGTCACGAATATCGTCATTAAAACGTTTGGTGGTCAATCGTTTTCCTAAGAAATAGAAAAAACCGTACTCTCACGCCATTGGTCGCATGACTCCGTGACGTTAGCTCGGAAATTTGATGGATAAACATTATTTATCAATCAAATTGACTTCCATACGGCTCAATCGACGCGGAATCGTTTGGTGGTCACGAATATAATCAGTAAAACATTTGGTGGTCAACCGTTTTCCTAGAAAAAAGGAAAAACCGTATGCTCACGCCATTGGTCGTATGACTCTGTGCTATTAGTCAGAAAAATTGTATTTGTCACCCAAATTGACTTTGATAGGGCTCAATCGACGCGGAATCGTTTGGTGGTCACGAATATTGTCATTAAAACGTTTGGTGGTCAACCGTTTTCCTAAGAAATAGAAAAAACCGTACTCTCACGCCATTGGTCGCATGACTCCGTGACGTTAGCTCGGTAATTTGATGGATAAACATTATTTATCAATCAAATTGACTTCCATACGGCTCAATCGACGCGGAATCGTTTGGTGGTCACGAATATAATCAGTAAAACGTTTGGTGGTCAACCGTTTTCCTAGAAAAAAGGAAAAACCGTATGCTCACGCCATTGGTCGTATGACTGTGCTATTAGTCAGAAAAATTGTATTTGGCACCCAAATTGACTTTGATAGGGCTCAATCGACGCGGAATCGTTTGGTGGTCACGAATATTGTCATTAAAACGTTTGGTGGTCAACCGTTTTCCTAAGAAATAGAAAAAACCGTACTCTCACGCCATTGGTCGCATGACTCCGTGACGTTAGCTCGGTAATTTGATGGATAAACATTATTTATCAATCAAATTGACTTCCATACGGCTCAATCGACGCGGAATCGTTTGGTGGTCACGAATATAATCAGTAAAACGTTTGGTGGTCAACCGTTTTCCTAGAAAAAAGGAAAAACCGTATGCTCACGCCACTGGTCGTATGACTCTGTGCTATTAGTCAGAAAAATTGTATTTGTCACCCAAATTAACTTTGATAGGGCTCAATCGACGCGGAATCGTTTGGTGGTCACGAATATTGTCATTAAAACGTTTGGTGGTCAACCGTTTTTCTAAGAAATAGAAAAAACCGTACTCTCACGCCATTGGTCGCATGACTCCGTGACGGTAGCTCGGTAATTTGATGAATAAACATTATTTATCAATCAAATTGACTTCCATACGGCTCAATCGACGCGGAATCGTTTGGTGGTCACGAATATAATCAGTAAAACGTTTGGTGGTCAACCGTTTTCCCAGAAAAAAGGAAAAACCGTATGCTCACGCCATTGGTCGTATGACTGTGCTATTAGTCAGAAAAATTGTATTTGGCACCCAAATTGACTTTGATAGGGCTCAATCGACGCGGAATCGTTTGGTGGTCACGAATATTGTCATTAAGGGGATGCTAAAGCCGTCCAAATTACCGACAATTCATTTCAAAGCTCTCATTTTGAAACGGCTTTACAGATCGCAAAATCCTTTTACAGGAGTAAAGTAGAGGTACTAATGAAGGGTGGGATTGTCAAATAATTAGTAATAATTGAAAAAAATTTTAAAATGCTGTCACCTCATAACCTTATTTTCTGATATAAACAGTTGTATACGTAATATGTACGAAATTAAACTTTCCCACCCTTCAGAAGACGTGCACAAACAATAACATACCTTTGAAATTGAGATTGAAAGCCTGGAATAAAAATGAGAGCTTTGAAACGATCGTGTATATTTTTCACAAAAATATTCACGCAGAGCAGCAATTATGTCACAGCAGTAGTTCACGGATCTTGCGAGAGATGGCGAGATGGCGCACGCAGCTGTGGGCAGTTTCGGGGTTGGCTACATTGTCTGGTTCCTACACAGCAATCGAACCAGGACAGATATATGATACAGATATATCTCGTTAGGCATTTTTACATTTTTTTCAATTATTACTAATTATTTTACAATCCCACCCTTCATTAGTACCTAAACTTTACTCCTGTAAAAGGATTTTGCGATCTATGAAGCCGTTTCAAAGAACGAGCTTTGAAAGATATGTGGTTCAGATATCGCGTTAGACATTTTTACATTTTTTTCAATTATTACTAATTATTTTACAATCCCACCCTTCATTAGTACCTAAACTTTACTCCTGTAAAAGGATTTTGCGATCTATGAAGCCGTTTCAAAGAACGAGCTTTGAAAGATATGTGGTACAGATATCGCGTTAGACATTTTTACATTTTTTTCAATTATTACTAATTATTTTACAATCCCACCCTTCATTAGTACCTAATCTTTACTCCTGTAATAGGATTTTGCGATCTATGAAGCCGTTTCAAAGAACGAGCTTTGACAGATAAGGGCCCGATTCTCTATCTACAAACGTATGCGTAAACTCTGCTCTAACAGAAAAGCTGCAAGCTTATTGGCTAAAAACTGTGCGATAGCCAATCAGCAGCCTTTCTGTTAGAGCAGTGTTTGCGCATACGTTTCTCGTTAGAGAAGCGGGCCCATGTGGTACAGATATCTCGTTAGGCATTTTTACATTTTTTTCAATTATTACTAATTATTTTACAATCCCACCCTTTATTAGTACCTAAACTTTACTCCTGTAAAAGGATTTTGCGATCTATGAAGCCGTTTCAAAGAACGAGCTTTGAGAGATATGTCGTACAGATATGCCTCGTTAGACAAGGACATATATCTCTCGTATTATTCCTTTCTCTCCTATGTATGTAATTTGCATGCACCCATTTATTCCTCTCTCTCTCTTTCTCTCCCTCTCTCTCATCTCTGTCCCTCTCTCTCTCTTTCTCTTACAAGTACACTGGGTAGCTACTCTTAGTATGGTACGTAAAATCAGGATTTTCTGGAAGAGTGGTGTTAGGATTCTAAGGTATATTTGAAGAAAGAAAAACGGTAATGTAATTTAGGACAAGAAACTCTATTTATTATAGTTCATATAATGAGTCTATATGAGTTATATATAAGGCCATTTTGACGCCGACGCGGCGGCGCGTATGGCGGCGCGTATGGGGGCGCGTATCAAATAATATTATGAGCACGAAAAAATATACACGAAGAATTTATTTTGAGAATCAGAAATATTAAAAAAACGCGACAAAGTTTTTTTCCCTCCGGATGAAATTCCAACGTGCGCTTCTAAGGTCAACGCGCATCCTTTGCTAAACGAATGAATTCATATACACGTTTTGCTGCCAGATTTTTATTGACGTGATACAGACGGGTGTACATCTGAGCCTCAATAAAGCGCGAGTTTAATCGTAAATCAATTATGCGAAAGATCTTAGATCTTATATTCGTCAATAAAGTTATAAAATCCGCAAACAATGCAAAAATTTGCGCATAGTCCCTCGTGATCGAATATAAATGCATCGCGTCGCTTTGCTAATGATCGGATAAACACTTTCTCGAAAACGCAACAAAATATTTGCTCCACGAAATAAGCTCGCACAAATCGCATGTGACAAAACTGAAATTTAGCAATTATATGTAAAATCAAAAGCTATAAATTAGTTTTTTGTTTTGAACAAGAGAAGTTGAGACACGTAGCGATAAAATTGAATGAATTCCCAACACGATAAAAATAAGTTTAATAATTTTCTTCTACGGTTTTCGTTTCCTTTTTAAGAAATAGAGATGTTAAAAAAAATCAATATAAAGTAACATGTAACAAAAGTTTCTCTTGGTGTAAATTTTCAAAAGGAGGAAAGCAAGTTTGAAAGAATAATATGATGAATCAACATTCTCTGAATACATATTAAAAACCATTTAATTTTTTCCCTACGCGTTGTGGAAAACATGACGGCTCCGTGTAATTGTTAATTACCGCGAGACATATGCTAACGAACCGTCGTAAGCAAATTCCTCGAAACGTTCGCTACAAGAGAAAACGAAAACAATTTTGGGACAAGAACGGAAGCGTTCGTTTGATCGTCATCGTCGTCATCGTCTTCGTTTCCGAAAAGATGTACGTACTCCACTAAGTAAGATAAATCATAATTATTCTTGATATCAGCATTCGCGGCATCCTAAAAGTCCCGCTGGATAAACACTAGATACTTGTAGCATCCGAGTTTGATTTAGTCGGGCAACGTGAATAACACAGTTTCACGTTTGCCCGTCTCTGTGAAAAAAAAAACGCGACGATTATACCTTTTTCCTTTTTTTTCAAGTCCTATGTATACTTGTAAACTTATAAATGTATAAAAACGATTAGACAGTAACAGAATACAATTTCTTTATGATTCTCGAAATAATCTTTTTGGATTTCTAAGCACAAGGAAAGACATCTCTTTTGCTTAAGTATTATTCGACAAATCATGCAATAATACCCTTCATGGAGTGCAGTAACGGCTGTCGCATACTGGCAAAGGAAACGAAGACAAGGGCGAAAACGGATAAAAGATTGAAGCGCACTCGGAAGGGAAATGAAAGCACCGCGAGCTTCCTCTTCTCGACGGTCCTTCGACTTTATTCGCGAGGCAACGATACTTTACGCAAATATCCAGTATTCTGTATACAATCCATAATTAGCTAATCATCCGTCGACGAAACATATCGCTCGCGAACAGCCACTTCGGCGTAAACTGCACGTTATGCGCGTTCTCGCGTATCTCAATCACTATGACAAGCAAATATATATAAAAAAAAACATTCTTTTTGAAACAGAAATTGAAATAAAAAAAGACATTTTTTGCGAGGTTGCTATTATATGCTTGAAAAATACATATGATATAAAGGCACAAAATAAAAAAAGTATGCAGAATTATTTTTATTGTTAGTACAAAGTAATCGGAGCATGATCCTGGAGACGTCCCATGTCCGTGATATCGTCATCGTGGACGGGGCCTGGGACCCACAGAAAAAATAATAAAAATAATATGTATGTGCGTATGCATATGTATGTGCGATTGCGTATGCGTGTGCGTGTGTATGTATATCTATGTTGAATTGCATTACTAGTTTTATGTAATATTATTTACTTTCGACAGTAACAATAAAAAAAATAATATAATATATTTCATTTATATATGTATTTTTTCGTTTATATTTCCCAACATTTTATCAACGAAATAATAAATAGAGTTTCTTGTCCTAAATAACATTACCGTTTTTTTTTCTTCAAATATACCCTAGAATCCTAACACCACACTTCTAAAAAATCCTGATTTTACCATACTAATAAGTGTACGCTACCCAGTGTACTAAGAGAGAGAGGGACAGGGATGGAGAGAGAAAGAGAGAGAGAGAGAGAGAGAGAGAGAGAAAGAGAGAGAGAGAAAGAGGAATAAATGGGTGCATGTAAATTACATACATAGGAGAGAAAGGAATAATACGAGAGATATCTGTCCTTGTCTAACGAGGCATCTATACGACATATATCTGTCAAAGTTCGTTCTTTGAAACGGCTTTATAGATCGCAAAATTTTTTTACAGGAGTAAAGTATAGGTACTAATGAAGAGTTGTTCTTTCCATGTGCTCCCTAAGTTACATAACAGTTACAAACTGGTTTACTGAGATTATGTTATAATAATTAAGATTTTTATTCAGTTTTGTTATCTATACTGTTCATCAGCTGCCGTTACCCTCTACTCTGATGCTAAGACTGAGGTATATTTTTCTATATAAAGACAGAATAAAATTAGTTATATATAAATCAATACTATAAATTTAATATTTATTGCATTTGTTATAAAAGTTATTATTTTACCCCATCAAGAATGGATAGATCCTTTGAAAG
>NW_027269507.1:0-2336 GCF_030848805.1 Temnothorax longispinosus | reverse complement strand
CACGTAAACGTAGTAAACAGTAAATAAAATAAGTATAACAATAATATATAGAATAAGATAATTATAGGATAATTACATAAAACAATTACCTTGAATTAATCGTCGCGTCGCGTAAAGAGTCACGGTCGGTCTCGCTCCGTGCGTACTACCGTGTCTCTCGATCGAGATAGGTTAACTGATAACTGAACTGACTGTGACAGGCGTGACAGCGCGCAAAACGCACTATCTGCACTCGCGCAGCACACACACGCGCCCTGGTGTCGAAAAAGTGAAAAGGACGCGACTGCAGCCAATGAAATGATGGCATGGCATAAGAGACGTCGGCGTTAGGAAGGAGGAGTATCTTAATAAAAAATTTTCACATTTCGACTTTACGTCGCAATATCTCCGCTCGTAGGGCACGTAGCGGAATATTATAAAAGAAACCTTCCCCCTCCCAAATCGACCCAAGCTATCGATCAAGCCTACTTAAAACTTGATTCGTTCACTCGTTATATGAGATCTCAACATCTCGAGTATTCGCAAATCGTCGCGTCGCGTATAAAAGAGTCACAGTCGGTCTCGCTCCGCGTGTCGCGAGACACTACCGTGTCTCTTGATCTCGTATTCTTTCACTCAAAACTTTTAACTCTTAATCAATTTCTTATAAAGGCTTTAGGTGGGATGAAGATTGGTCCATCTCAATGACAATGACAGTCGACCGCCACATGTATAATTCGTCATGGGTAGCGACTGTGTTTTTACACGACTTGAAGGGTCTGTTCGGGGCCGCTCGAGTTCGACTGTTGCGCTTACCTAGCTGCCCCGAACAGAACCCTTCAAGTCGTGTAAAAACACAGTCGCTACCCATGACAAATTATTAGACATCGAATTTTTTTATGCAGATTGGTGGAAAAGAGAGCAATTAATAACTAACAAGGAAACCCACGGAAGTGTCTCCCTTCGATTTTGATAAGCTTTTAGTATGTTGTCCTTTAGATGAAATAGGGGATACGTATTTTCTATACGTGCCTACGTACGCGTATTTAGGGGATGAAAACACCCTTCTGAAAAAGATCGGTTTTCCTCTTTTGAACCAAATATCTCCGAAACTATAAAAAATAATAAAAAAAACATTGGATTGTTCGAAGGATACAATTCCAAATTTAAATCTGGCAGGCATTCCTCTTTAATAATAATGTTCAAATGTTCTGTCGAATATTCCGTGCCCAAAGTTACTCCTTCTTGCATCGGATCATCTCCTTTATTTGTTTGACAGCTAGCGGGCTGTTTCTGTGTCTCTTGGTTCGAAGGATACATATCCAAATTTAAATCTGGCAGGCATTCCTTTTTATTAATAATGTTCGAATATTCTGTCGAATATTTCGTGCTCAAAGTTACTTCTTCTTGCATCGGATCGTCTCCTTTATTTGTTTGATAGCCAGCGAGCTGTTTCTGTGTCTCTTGGTTCGAAAGATACAATTCCAAATTTAAATCTGGCAGGCATTCCACTTTAATAATAATGTTCGAATGTTCTGTCGAATATTCCGTGCCCAAAGTTACTCCTTCTTGCATCGGATCATCTCCTTTATTTGTTTGACAGCTAGCGGGCTGTTTCTGTGTCTCTTGGTTCGAAAGATACAATTCCAAATTTAAATCTGGCAGGCATTCCTCTTTAATAATAATGTTCGAATGTTCTGTCGAATATTCCGTGCCCAAAGTCACTCCTTCCTGCGTCGGATCGTCTCCTTTATTCGTTTGATAGTCAGCGGGCTGTTTCTGTATCTCTTGGCGTTGATTCTTCGAAGATTCCTAGTAGTAATAAAAATAAATAACCGAGTTAACGCAAAATATACCCAAATGGACCTGAACGAAAAGATATCAGCTCGGAGACCTAGAAAGTGCAATTCTGATTAAGAAGTTTCATTAAGGATTTAAAAAATCGAATGTTTATGATACATAAAAGAGTCAATCCTATTAAAATATCATAATAAAAGATTAGACGAAGTTAACGCATCCTAAAAAAACACTATTCTATTAAAAAATTTAAGACAAAATATCCGATTGCGGTATCTAGGAAGAAAACATGATATATAATATTAAATGCATGTATCAATAATTCAGTAACCAGCAGTAAGAATAATCTTACCAGCACCGGTCCAAATAATTAACTATATGCATTTATTTCGCGTGGTGCAGACGATCGTGGCGCAAGCTCTCGGTTCTACAGAATTAGCATTTTTTTCTATTTACACACACTATTATAAATCTCAATATCTTATGAATAATCTGTGTTGCGAGATTAGCATATAATACTTGCAATAAGCCACCATAATATCTCCTGAATTACATGTGTT
>NW_027269506.1:0-2341 GCF_030848805.1 Temnothorax longispinosus | reverse complement strand
GAAAATTCATTACCCCCCCCTCCCTCACCCCCCCTCGTTGCCCCCGGGACTGAATCGGCTTACCCTACCTACTATAGTAGGTAATATCATGATGATAGTAATAGTAAAAACATATTTCAATAAAATTCAATGTAATACTATGTAACGATGCGCCACTTACGTCAAGGCATCGTCCCGGCCACCACCCGCCGGGGGCCGCCCGACCGATCCTCCGTCGGGCGAGGACAGGGCGCGGTGCGCCCACAATTTTTTCATCTTTTGAAACGCACTGTGTGCGCGGAAAATCCGCCGCACCGGTGCCTTCCCGCACGACGCCGACGGGCGATGAGCGAGCGCGCACGCGGGATCGCGCCGCTCCCACCACCGCGCCATCGCCTGACGATCGGCCTCTCTCCTGCCAAGCTCACCGCGCCGAGCGGTATAAAAAGCCGGGCGCGCTCGACGAAGAGACACTTCGTCTCTACCACGGCTCTCCGCTACTCCTGACGAAGCCTACCTTCCGAATCCTAGGGCGACACGTAAAACGAGGTCCAGAGTTCTGGTCTTCTACTGAGGGTTCTCAGAGTGTCTCCGAGCTCCCTCACACTTACCCCGACGGCCACGGCACCGCGTGGTCGAGCGTGCTTGGCCTCGTAGCGAGGGTTCTCGCGTCCGTAACCCCAGGATTCCGCCATCCTCCGGTGTACATATCGCGCTCCCGCCCACGTTATCAGCCTTCTCGATATACCGCACCGGGTACACCCGCACCACGGTGCCGCGCCGCGACCGTGGAGTACTGTACTTCCGTTCGTATATCATATACTGCGTTTCAGTATTTCAGTACACCGGCACTGTCGATAATTCGTATATGATATCTGTAACCGCGTTCCGTTCGTATATCATATACCGCGTTTCAGTATTTCCTGTATGCCGCCCCGTGCACCGGCACTGTCGATCGATATTCGTAAATGATATCTGCAACCGCGTTCCGTTCGTTTGTAATATACCGCGCTTCGTTATGTTCTAATCCACTGCGATGAACTCCGTTCGTATGTAATAGACCGCGCTTCGTTATTTTCTCGTAATATCCTGCGACGAACACGGTTCGTATGTAATAGACCGCACTTCGTTATTATCTTATACCGCGACGAACTCCGTTCGTATGTAATATACCGCGCTGCGTTATTTTCCCGTAATATACTGCGACGAACTCCGTTCGTACATAATATACCACGCTTCGTTATTTTCTTATCCTGCGACGAACTCCGTTCGTATGTAATATACCGCGCTTCGTTATTTTCTTGTAATATACTTTGTATACCGCATCTCGAGTTGAATAAATTAAAGGAATACGTGTGTATCGCAAACTGACTACTGTCTCTGGGCCTTTCATCCAACTCCCGATCCAGTGAACTAGGCCGCGTTCGATATAAAGTCAAGCCGTTACAACTATACAGGGGGTTCAAAATAAAAGTATCCAGCCGAAAGGATGGAGTCAAACTGAAGAGAAAAGTCATGTATTATTTTGCAAAATTCGCAATACTTACTAAGAAATCCATTAAAAAAGATTGGCCAATCTACTCTAGTAGAAGCGTGCGGCGAAAAAAAACGTCTTATTTCCAAATATTTGCGAATTTTGCAAAATAGTACATGACTTTTCTCTTCAGTTTGACCCAATCTACTCCATTTTTTTAACTGAATACTTTTATTTTGAACACCCTGTATAATATTATTTAAATAAATAATATTTTTGAACTGTCTTACATTATAAATAATATTTAATGTAATATAATTTTACTCCAAAATTGAAAAGAACGTTTTTCTTTAATATCACATAATTACATCTATAGTAATTATATAATAATTCTTTACAGTAAATAATACAGTGACAACCAATATTATTAATGAAAATGCATACAATAGTGACAGCAACAGCAACAAATATGATAATGACATTAATGATCATAATATCTTTAGTCCAGTCATTTGGTAGTTTTACCTGGAAAGTTTTCCGGGAGTTTTGAAAATTGGTAATTTTATATATTTCGATGTGCTCTTTCCGAATTTCAACTTTGCCACCTCGTATCTTTGCCGCTCGTGCCGCCATATTGGAAAAATGACGCCTAAAAGCAGTTTTTTGACAATATCTCCTTTCCGACTCATTCCACGATAAAAACATTTATATACAAAATAAAACTAGAGAAAATTTCCTACAATTTATGTAATAACCTTTTTTTTCGTAAAATTAATAGTTTTGGCATACGAGCGCCGCAAAGTGTAGTTCAACACGCGTTTTGGCCTAAAAACTCATTTCCACACCTTGAGGTAGAGTAAGCGGCGCGTTTTTTTTACCGTGGTATCC
>NW_027269505.1:0-2352 GCF_030848805.1 Temnothorax longispinosus | reverse complement strand
TATAAATCACGAAGAGAGAGAGGTTAACGTCTTGTTGTGACAGGTACGTGCACGAGACATGATTCCAGAACCAGGAAATTTCGGGAACAGATCTATTACAGGAGAATAGACGGTCCCGAGAAAGACGACACCATTGACTGCCGACGATATCTAATAAGAAAGGAGCACTGGCGCGGTTACCAGTACAGCGCTGGTTTCGGTGGATTATCATAGCGCACTATATTCGGAACAAAGGACATATGTTTGGAAAGCAAATTGCGGGGTAAACAGTTTATGGCTACGATGTTACAAATGGATATTATTGGATACGATACAGGATTTGTTGTTCCGACTGGTACTTCAGAACTGTGGTGATCAACTAAGCTCAGCGTCAAAGCTACAGAACAGACGCGGTTTCGATGGAAAATGCAACAGACAAGGATAAAAGTAAGCGCTCTTCAATCACTGGTTGAGTATTTCGTTTGCTAAATATCGCATAAGAAAATCTTAGTGAGATAAAGCGTATATTATTTTGCTTCTTATTACAGAGATTACCGCTAGAAATATACAAAAAAAATAGACACGATATGCTGGCGGAATAGAGATAGAGGCCTTAAAGCACTCAGATCTTTCGGCGAAAATTGCAAAGATGTGTTACGACGAACACTATTGTTGATCATACGATTGCGCTAGATTTCTGTGACCCCGAAAGCGCGATTCGGATTAATCGGCACAACTCGCGTGGAAGTCATCAACATCCAGCAAAGTAAAGATCATCGAGCTAGTGGAAGATGTCAGATGAGTGCTAGATACCTCTCGCTTCTTCATTGATGGTTGATGGCTTTTGGGTGGATGGTTGACCTGATAGAAACCAAAACATCAGCATCTAGTCTACACATCGCCGATCGTTTAAATTACACAGCAGTTTACGGGTCAGAACATTCAATCAGGAAGATTCAAACAGAACAATTGTAGTGACAAAGCTTAATAGTTTGCAGGAGTTAACCCTTTTGTCCAAACAACAAGCTTCGGTTAGAAAGCTTTTGACATTTATAGAGAAGGTGGTATCTGTTGTCACGTGAGAAATGTGGAGTAATTGTCACCAAAATATTCCAGGCAATACGCAATTAAATAGTTTGTTCTGGAAAAGCCGCACCGACAAAGAAAGTGATTGTGGCTTCTCGAAGAAAGAGAATTACCCAATAGGAAAAAAAAGATAGATTGTGTTACATAAATCATGATAACTTTAATTGACTGGGAAGATTTTAAAAGCTACTTGTGAGCGGTGAGGAGAATCTCAAGAAAAAAAGTTAGGATTTATACTTGTTGGAGAGAGAGATTTCGAGTCGGTTTGTTTTGTTAGGTTTCTTATACTGTTGAGACAAGAGGGGAAAAAAGAGCCGGGGCGGAGCTTGTTAGGGTTGCTTATCAAGATGAGGAAGGCCTCTCGTTTTATCTAAAGATCATTCTATGTACTACAACAATTGGAAAAAGGATATGTTATAATGTATTGCGACCTCCCACCTAAGTACCCTAGGGAGATCATACGAGACCAAGTGGTTGCGATTATCACGACCGGAACCCGAACCTGTACATACGCTCTGTCTGCTGTTGTGTAATGGGACGAGTAAGGGCGGCCCGTGAGCGATGGTTAAGGTAGGAAGAAAGACATAACTGGCTCTTGTAAAATAAGACTACAAGTATTTTAAAACTGCGGTACAAGAAATATGGCTAGCGGCCAGCCGTGTAACAGTTAGTAGATCAGGGCTAAGAACCAAAGTATAGCGAAAATTCGTATCACTCCTCTCGACGAGTACCGGGGACGGGGACCTAGGGAAGATCAGGTATTACCTCAGAGATCAGGCAGGATAACGAACCAGGGTGCCAGTACGGAGACGAGGGTAGTTCAAGCGTGAAGTCATGGGATGAGTCGGCGGCACCATGCAGGCCTCGTCATCAGGCAACGACCATAGAGCTAGCCCGTGGTACGCAGACAGGCTAGTGACGCATCTTGCTATTGAATTCAGGCAACATTGAGACGCTTCTACGTACGACGCTCTGCGCGCACCACGTCTTGGCCTACGGCGCGTAATACAGACAGTAGCCCCCAAACACTCCCCTCACTTAACCGAATCTACTAGACACTTCATTCTCGTGGGACAAGAAACGCAATCTTTGAGAACGTCAGTTCCTCCACTACTCGTTGAGGGTTTCTGTTGGGAGTGAGGTTGTCTGGAATCTGTAACACCGGCCGCCGTCATAACCCACCTGAACGAGCCGGTAGCCTATAATGCTCTGTGTTGAAGGGAGGCACTGCGTGCATAGGATTTCAAAGGAATTCGAGGGTAATGTTAGATACAGGGGTACTGGCGT
>NW_027269504.1:0-2404 GCF_030848805.1 Temnothorax longispinosus | reverse complement strand
TGTCCCAGTCATTTGGTCGTAAAAGAAGAGGTTACCTGGAAAGTTTTCCGGGAGTTTTGAAAATTGGTAATTTTATATATTTCGATGTGCTCTTTCCGAATTTCAACTTTGCCACCTCGTATCTTTGCCGCTCGTGCCACCATATTGGAAAAATGACGCCTAAAAGCAGTTTTTTGACAATATCTCCTTTCCGACTCATTCCACGATAAAAACATTTATATACAAAATAAAACTAGAGAAAATTTCTTACAATTTATGTAATAACCTTTTTTTTTCGTAAAATTAATAGTTTTGGCATACGAGCGCCGCAAAGTGTTAGTTCAACACGCGTTTTGGCCTAAAAACTCATTTCCACACCACCTTGAGGTAGAGTAAGCGGCGCGTTTTTTTTACCGTGGTATCCCCAGTAGGCCTAGTCCACATGCAATTCACTATTCTCAAAATTTAGCGCATTCTTCTGTCGTCTTCGCACTGTTCTTGATGGACCAGGTGTTGCGAGTGTCATCGTCATTAGTACTGATCCGAAACGTGCACAGACCGAAATTTCTTCCACATCATCCGCGATGGGATTATCTTTTCATCGCAGATCCTCTTCGTTCTCGATTTTAATCATACGTTTGCTCGAAAATAGTCTCCGTTTCTTCTTCTTCGTCGCTATCTTGTGATGGAACTTGTCGAGTTATCACAGGTACCACTACAATTCGTGCATATAACGGAGCACTAAATAAATAAATAAAAAGATGTCACAAAACAAATAAGATGTCCAAAAGAGCCTGTGGAATGCAGAAAGGCTGGGTTATAATAGTGCTCAGTTAGACTGCACGAATTGTAGTGGTACCTGTGATAATTAAAACTCGCAAGTTCCATCACAAGATAGCGACGAAGAGGAAGAAACGGAGACTATTTTCGAGCAAACGTATGATGAAATCGAGAACATAAGAGGATTGCGATGAAAATATGATAATCCCATCGCGGATGATGTGGAAGAAATTTCGGTCTGTGACGTTTCGATCAGTACTAATGACGATGAACTCGCAACACCTGGTCCATCAAGAACAGCGAAGCGAAGAAGAATGCGCTAAATTTAGAATAGTGAAGTTGCATGTGGACCTAGGCCGTACTGGGATACCACGGTAAAAAAAACGCGCCGCTTACTCTACCTCAAGGTGGTGTGGAAATGAGTTTTTAGGCCAAAACGCGTGTTGAACTACACTTTGCGGCGCTGCGTATGCCAAAACTATTAATTTTACGAAAAAAAGGTTATTACATAAATTGTAGGAATTTTCCTCTAGTTTTATTTTGTATATATAATTGTCTTTCTATCGTTGGAATGAAAGTCGGAAAGGAGATATTGTCAAAAAACTGCTTTTAGGCGTCATTTTTTCCAAATGGCGGCACGAGCGGCAAGAGATACGAGCCAGTGGCAAAAGTTGAAATTCGGAAAGAGCACATCGAAATATATAAAGATTACCAATTTTCAAAACTCCCGGAAAACCTTCCAGGTAAAACTACCAATATTGATAGCCAGATCAAGGGAAAAAGGCGCAATCTCGCAGAAAGGAACAAGTAGAGATAAAAGCACAATTAAAATAAGAGATAGTAAAGTCGATACTGAGATCTGTCGAGAGTTAGTTCGTTCGCAGTGCTGGTTCCACCGCACGATGTCGGATGTTCTAGCGCTGCGATTGACTTCATTTGCAGGGGTAATCGTATATTTAGACAGGTGTGTGTATCAAGAAGTTAATGTGTAATCGGAAATAGCATAAAGTTAAGATAAATAGCGCACCGAAAATAGTGAAAAAATTAATTGAAAAAGTTTAATTGCCGTATAAACAAAGGGAATTTGCATATTTCTTGTAATTAAAATTATTGGTCCTCAAAGATTGCTCTTTAGCTTTTAAAAGCTTTTTTGAAAGATTGACTCTACGACAAAATAACCAGAGATAATATTTCGTAAGTAGACGACTTCTTCATTTTTTGACGAAAATTGCATGTTTATAACTTTTTTAAAAAAATTTTTGGAAAACAAAAGAAAGTACTATTGTTGAGTTGATTTAAGTTCATGTAAAAAAGTTTTAGTTTTAACAATTTAAAAATACGAGGCAATATTGTCGATTTTAACGTGGACTCGATCATATATAACAAACACAAAAACTAAAATAAAGACTTCTACTAACAGTGAGAGAAATTAAAAAAAAGTGGGCCGGTCCATAACGCTGTCTCGATTTTATTTTAAAAATGATAAGAAACGGTTTATTTTATAAGAAGTATTGCCATCGGGTTGAATTGATGTGCCAGTATGCTATTTGTAGTGTGTTTTGGATTTGTGGGTCTATGTACATTAGCTGATGAAAAGATATAGATAAAACTATTCGTAGTTTCTAGTAACAACATGTATCTGGTA
>NW_027269503.1:0-2368 GCF_030848805.1 Temnothorax longispinosus | reverse complement strand
CCCATCACGGGAGCGCAGATAAACAGCGCTGACACTACTCTACATATTCACCCATCAGCCTTGTATGCCTAATGTAACGAAGTGCAGTGCGACTGACGTGCGTCAGGCTGTACACAATTGAGCGCTCAACTATACTCACCGGCACAAAGAACTTGACAAGAAGACAAATACCAGTTATCAGACCTCATAATCCTCTCTCACGAGTTCCTTTCTCCTGTGGTGACAAAGGAACATGATCTTCAACTACAGAAGTTCCTGGTCGAGTTCGTTCCTCTCCCGAAACCACATCCTCTATTCTGCCCAAGCGCAGTCCCTTCCATTCACCCTTTATCCTCTTAATCTTTCCCCCACGCTCCTACCCCTATTCTTCCTCTTATTCCTCCCGCCGTCCATTGACCCACACTCCTAGGAGGAGTCAGTGACGTTGGCGACTTGACTGCAGCTCTTGATCTCTCTTGGTCTAGGTGAAAGCTGCACCATCTCATCCCCCCCAACTCCCAAGTTCAATATCTATACTTCGGATCCACTGTCAACGCGGCCGAATCGCAGATATAATCCTTGCGAGCTAAAGAGGCTACATCAGTAGAGATTTCCCGAAGTAGACAGAGTGTCTACAGGGGCACAACTCCGGTATAAACGTCAACAACAATCGTCCGAAGCCCCCATCAAAACAGAGACAAGCGATATTGCGGGCGGCGAGAGTAAACGGAGGAAATAGAGATGCGGCACATAAAGACACTCATAACGGGGATTACACCAATCGAGGTCGATCACGGCAATAAAAAATAGACAGCCCTACGAGCTTCACTAAAGAACGGAGCCAAGACAGATAAAGCGCCCCCAATCCACGGCACCGAGTCCCGCGCAGGGCCTAGTGGCCATGTAGGGTGTACGAGTGAGGGGAGCTCGACCCACTTGAGAACCGCCGTAGAGGACCCAACGCTGGACACCTCGTTTGTCGTTGTCGCGCCCCTGGGATTCGGAGGTAGGCTCAGTCGGAGTAGGGGGAGAGCGGTGGTAGAATGGACAGAGAGTTGCACGCGAGTGCCGTTGTCGAGCGTCGCCGCGAGCTTATATAGACCGATCGGCGTGGCAGAGCTGCAGGAGGGAACGGACCGATAGCTACAGGTCGGATGGCATGGTGGGGGGAGCGGCGCATCCCGTGCGCTGCCCTTACAAAAAAAGTATTACTGACTAAACTACTTAAACTATCAGTGATAATAAAGTCAATTTGATTTGGGAAATAATGGGAAAATAATGGTAGTTGACTAAAATATGGATAGGTACGTGATTAACTATACACCAGAAACTCACTATGGTGTTAGATGAATTACTCACCAATTTTACGCATTCTAGAATACGTTCCCGCATTAAAAAAAAAAAAAAAAAAAATTTTTTTTTTTTTCGACATTTTATTACGATTTTCTAACTAAATTGTGTTCGTAAGATGCCAGTCTCTGACTTATAATATTCTCGTGTATTTGAAAAAACACACCTTAACCTTGCGTGGACAGATTCGAACTCGGGGACTCGAGCATCGTGAGCCAAATGCCCTTACGTGGTAAGACTCTTCTTAATTGACTGTAAACGTGATAGTATATAGTCTACATATGTTAGCACCAGACGCAAGTCTATAAGTTTTTCAACAAATCATCTTAAAGAAACAAATTCAGTGTAAAAAAGAGTAATAACAATTTTGATGAATATTAGAATGCTATCATCAGTAACTATTTCAAAACTTGTAACATGTTATTCAAGAACGAAATAGTATCAGAGCCCTTCATATAAAAAGTATTGGGCCTTACTTTATCTCATTTCTTAAATATGATCGGATCCAAAAAGTATTGTATTATCTAATGTTCTATACAAAATGTGAGAGTACTGCAGTACACAATGTGACTTACTGATCATTTCAAGGGAAAACACTATTCAAGAGTTCCAGTAATCGAAGTTTAAATTGAAGACTGGCGTGATTTATTACACATGAATCCTTGGTTCAGTACTCAAGTATACATTTGATATACCAATAACTTCAAGTGACCATAGAAAACAGTACAACACATACAGACAGCAAGATCGTTATCTCTTACAACCACAAGTATTTTTACCTAATATTAAATGTTCCTACAATAGAAATTCTATACGTATTCATTCCTTATGCTCGTAAACCGTATAAATACTACTTTCATAAATACTGACCCGGTAATAAAATACTCATGCAAATACTTGGATCACAGGATTCACAGTACTCATAAATACTAATTTAGCCATTGAATGCACAAATAAGTATTTATTACTAACCAGCTAGTAAATCACTTTTTTGTAAGGGCGCTTCGGCGGGATCGGATCGAGTCAGCGCTCGTCGGCG